>NC_040892.2:1257500-1302500 GCF_900634795.4 Betta splendens | reverse complement strand
TTTAGTGTTTGAGGATAATTCATATCCTGCCCCCAACATTTATCTCTGCTGGAAACAGCATGTATCTAGTTATAATAATTAGCCTCCTCTTGCTCTACACTTTTAGCAGAAGGCAAAGGGAGGTCACTCTGAGACGGGTTTATCAAAGCTGCTTCTTTCTGGGAAGCAGTTGAAGTAAGACTCGCACCGCTGCTAAAACAAATGCTGTCTCTTTATTTCGCTGTACTGTTAAATTTTGCAGCGGAGTTATGATAGCGCTGAACATTTGGGAGCCAGCGGGGCTTGTTGAGCGCATGAATAAAAGAGTTCCTGGGGTGAAGTGGTGCAGGATCCTGCTGCGCCGCATTTAGATCTGGAACCGAGGAGGAGAGAAACAGGGAGCGATGATGAGCTTCTCCGTGGACCGGACTCTGTCCACCAGGTCCATTTTCTGTCTCCAGTCTGTGTCTCCAGGCTGCGATAGGCCTGAGTCAAGGTCAGAGGAGCTGCTTTGTGACCTGTCGGCGTGTGTTTGTGTGTGTTGATGTTCCAGCTGAACTCTCCAATGAACTCGGTCAGCAGCACGGAGGACATCAAGCCCCCGCTGGGCCTCAACGGCGTGAAGAAGTTCCCGGCCCAGCCCTCAGGCACGGCGCTGTCGCTCACCAAACACATCTGTGCCATCTGTGGAGACCGCTCCTCAGGTGAGTCCCGCACTGGCTTAAACTACTGGGAAATGACTCAAAGTCACTCAGATCCTGACCTGAGAGTTCACTCTGTGTAATTGGTGAAATTGTAGGGAACCACTGATCTGGGAAATGGGCTAAAAATAATTTATCAACAGCTGGGAATAAACTCTGTCATCACCATGAAAAGTGGGAGCATCAAGCGTTTTACTGAAGCTGGACTTCTAACCACACTGAGAAACCACCAGAGAAGATCCAAGGGTGAACTCTGGGCGGAGGACGGCCCCTCAGACCGCCGCTTCCTGCAGCGGGAGATGCTGCTGGAAGGACCACAGTCGGTGGAAGCGCTCCGGAATCTGGGCTGAGTGGCAGCGAGGCCCGAAACGAGCATGCACATAAAAGCAAGTGAGGTCGTTATGCAAACGATGGGATGGTCTGAAACCGAACCACGGAGCAAACGGAGGCAAAGATGAGTCATGAGTGGATCCACAGCTTCCTGCTGTGAAGGAGCCGTTGTCGGCGTCGCTTTCTATTGTTGCCTTTCTTATTTGGTGCAACATCTGGAAGGAGCAGTGCATTAGACATGAAATGCAGAAACGTAATGTGTGGCATCGCATTAAGCACCTCCAGCCTGCAGCACCTGCTGGTTTGAATGCTCTGATCAGATACAGGACGCGTGTTTTTCCAGTGAACACCAGGTCTGAGAGCTGGAGGCGGGTGAGGCGTGTGACAGGTTAAAGGTGTGAAGGAGCCGCGGACGCGTGCCGAACGCAGCTCCACGCTGACATTCTGTGACCTTCACACTGCACATGCTCGCTGCAGGTTCGGCCACGTCCCATTATTTCTTTATAATCTGTGTTGGCAACTTGAACCACACAAGCGCTAACTCATGGCTAGCTGTTAGCCCCGAGGCTAACGCCTCGCACCGCAGCGCAGAGCAGAGCCGACAAAGGCCCTTGTGTTTGAGCTCTTCTCCTTCTTTATTCTGGGGAAAACCGTGATGAGCGTTGAGCCGCGGGTGAAAGTGAAGAGAGCTCAGTGGACGCTCAGTGTCGTCCTGCGTCATCGGCGCTGGCGGACCCACGGGGCCGAACCACAACAGTGTTTAACAGCAAGTCATGCTTCATTTACCAGCGCTCAGGGGATTTATTCATCTTCTGTGGTGGTCCGACCAGCAAAGGGCCACAAAGAGGCAGATTGAGCACGACGGGAGAACCCAAAAGGAATCTATCCATCACAAATAACAAAGAGGAGCCAGTAGGAACAGACGGCTGATGAGGACCCCCTGCTGGGAGCAGGGCCCGTCTCATCATAACGCGGTTTGACCACAGCACAATGCATGTGTTTAATCCGAGTCTCTCCCCTCAGGTAAACACTATGGGGTCTACAGCTGCGAAGGCTGCAAAGGCTTCTTCAAGAGGACGGTGCGCAAAGACCTGACGTACACCTGCCGCGACAACAAGGACTGCGTCATCGACAAGCGCCAGCGCAACCGCTGTCAGTACTGCCGCTATCAGAAGTGTTTGGCCATGGGCATGAAGAGAGAAGGTACAGCACATACCGTAGAGGATAAAGTCCTGCTTTACGTTCCCTCAGTGAGAGTCACCTGAAATAAACAGAATCCGGCTTTAGTTTAGATGGTTTCATTTGATGAGGAGCTGTTTATGAATCATCCCTCATCTTCGTACCGTCCTCCACACACATCCTGTTTCTTCTGAGCAGATGTCAGTGTTCTCACTGTGACCGCTGGTTCAGTCACTCACTCAGCTTCTGCAGCCGCTGTTTGCAGCTCTCAACTCAGCGCTGTGGTTGGTGAAATGCTGCATCCACTGAGGATGTCACAGTTCATCCGTCGACCTTCTGATGCTTTATATAGAGTTGTTTCCTCCCACACACACACACACAGTGTGACATCAAGGCACAGTGGACGATGTCTTATAACTGCAACATAGTGCAAACGTCCTGAAATTAGAGGCTGCTGATGGAACGCACTGAGGGATGTAATCAGCCACGTGGTGAAGCCACATACAGACGAAGGACAGAGCATCAGTCCAGCGTTCATCTGTATCTGAACAGACAAGCGTTTACCATGAAGAGGCGTCCTCTCACTTTAGCATCACAGGACGAACAGAACCACCGGGCCGTTATTTACTGACGCATGCTCTGCACCAGTGTCCTGCATTAGGCCTCATTTCACCAGTAAAGGCTGTGTTATTGACGCAGGCTGCGTCCGGCGTTCCTGCAAACTGGTTCCATTCAGCCTCCAGCTGGGACCCGGGCCTGAGGATTACAGCAGCAACATTTACACGGTTCTGCTTCAGCTGGCGTGAATGTCGTCCTGAAGCTGCAGATTAGCTGCAAATAAATCTAGTCCTAATGACTCAGACGTTTGTCATAAACTCAATGTGCCGCTGTGAGTGGCTAAAAGCTCATCTCAGCTGGGAGCAAGTTTATGGCTATTATACTTTAGATCTGTTTGTTTATATGTGGTGTTAATTGTTAAGTTATTGGTGTTTTGTTGAACTATCAAACAGCTTTTAGTGTCAGTATCTTCATTCTCAGACACCTCCATTAGAACGTGTCCGCATGCAGCTTTTACGCAGACGTTCCCTTTAATGACTCGCTTGATGGATTGCGTCCACTTCACATCCACTCACTGAGGACTTGCTGTCGAGTGCCACCATTGTTGAAAAGGACTCATTGTTTAACGCGGCCCGTCCTTAAATCACTATGGGGCCGAGTGAAGCGCCATCAAGCAGCTACTGTACAACACAACGATCAAAGCAGAATAAAAATAGACAGAGGTGGCAACTTTAACACTCCATGAAGTGTTAAAAGTCCAGCTTCCTCACACGTTGAGCAGATCAATCACCAGCCCCTCCACTGTGGTCACGTGTGGAACAGCTGCAGGTGTGAACCAGGTGTGCAGGTGCGTCTGGTCTGAGGCTCCATTTTGGAGTAAACACCTGCTTTTGGTCCAAACACGTTTCAGGCCAGTTTGTCGTGACCTCTTTCTGGCCTCTGCTTTATTTATCCCATTGTTGGGCTCTTTGCTCCTTTCAGGGATATTATCATTTACAGCCTTTTTGCCTCACTCGCAGCGCTGCCTAAGCCCCCCCCCCCACACCCCCAGGGCTGTGGTTAGAGAACAAGGCAGCAGTAGCCCAACAGGCTGAGCGAATCCACAGAAAAACAGGATTAAATGAATTTATGCTCTCCCAGTCAGGAGAGTGGAGCAGCAGGAGGGGAATAAACCTAACATGATTTCAGCCCTCCTCACCTCTGCCTGACTCCAACGCAAGTATTCTACCCTTGGGCTGACCTCCAGCACCAGACAGCAGTTCCTCTAGAAGTGGGGCCCCTTTCCCTATTCTGCCCCCCCCACCCCTCCACAGCGTCTCTGATTGAGGACTTGGAATAGAACCCAGAGTAGTGAAACGTAAGAAGACACTGTGTGTGTGTGTGTGTGTGTGTGTGTGTGTGTGTGTGTGTGTGTGTGTGTGTGTGTGTGTGTGTGTGTGTGTGTGTGTGTGTGTGTGTGTGTGTGTGTCTACTGTTAGCTCACTTGCTGACGTTGAATTTCCAGCCCTTTATCACCGGCCGCTGAGCTGAGAGCGTTCTATTAATTCCAAACTTCTAAGAAGCTGCGCGTTTATCTGTGGTGTCGAGAATGAAGCAAATGAAAGGCTTTGGAGAAGACAAAACACACACAGGCCTCTTTTCCATGCGAGTGGAGGGTGGAGGTGCGGTTTCTCGGCCTCGGCCACAGTGAGTCTCTGTGTCTGCTCACAACACAAACCGTCCGTTTCCTGTGTGTCGCTGCCAAGCCAATCAGACGGCAGCTCCAGCACGCTTTGGCTTCAGTCAGAAAACCCTATGAAACAAAGCTCTCATTCAGGTTTGGTCTTTTTTCTGCGTTAAGCTGCTCTGGCCTCCACGCTTGCTACAAGCAAGAAGTGACAGGCCGAACATTAGTTATGTGTCTATAAATGATCTGTGTGTGAACGGAGCCGCCTGTTTGTCTGAGCTTCGGTCCTAAACATGTTCCCTCAGAGCAGCTATTGACGCTTGAAGTGCTTGAGTGTCCAGGAAGAAACGGGACGAGTCTGATAGTTATGAGCAGCCTGTTCCCAAAAGCCATTCGCTCTAATGGGAGATTCAGAGTTGGACTGAGTTCAGCATCAGCCTGAATGCAGCCTGAACGGCTGCATCTAAACAGTGATGCAGGTCCAGCTCTGAACCGCTCCTCTAACACACTCACCAGTATGAACCAACAGCAGTAGTGACCGGAACCAGTGTTGTTACATGCAGCCGTTCAGGAGGAGCGCCAGCGAGCCAAGGACAAGAACGAGAACGAGGTGGAGTCCAGCAGCTGCGCCAACGAGGACATGCCGGTGGAGAAGATCCTGGAGGCGGAGCAGGCGGTGGAGCCCAAGACGGAGACCTACATCGAGAGCAACCTGGGCGCTCCGTCCAACTCGGTGAGCTTCTGGTTCTGTGCGTAACACAATCACGTTCCGAGGCCGACGGGTGTTATTGATGTCTGCGTTGTGTTGCTGGTTCCACGGGGTGCGATCGTCTGCGTTGTGTTGTTGGTTCCACAAGGTGCGATGCCTGCGTTGTGTTGTTGGTTCCACGGGGTACGATGCCTGCGTTGTGTTGTCGGTCTACAAGGTGCGATGCCTGCGTTGTGTTGTTGGTTCCACGGGGTGCGATGTCTGCGTTGTGTTCTTGTTTCAACAGGGTGCGATGTCTGCGTTGTGTTGCTGGTTCCACGGGGTGCGATGCCTGCGTTGTGTTGTTGGTTCCACGGGGTACGATGCCTGCGTTGTGTTGTCGGTCTACAAGGTGCGATGCCTGCGTTGTGTTGTTGGTTCCACGGGTTACGATGCCTGCGTTGTGTTGTTGGTTCCACGGGGTGCGATTGTCTGCGTTGTGTTGTTGGTTCCACGGGGTGCGATCGTCTGTGTTGTGTTGTTGGTTCCACGGGGTGCGATGTCTGCGTTGTGTTGTTGGTTCCATGGGGTGCAATCGTCTGCGTTGTGTTGTTGGTTCCACGGGGTGCGATGTCTGCGTTGTGTTCTTGTTTCAACAGGGTGCGATGTCTGTGTTGTGTTGTTGGTTCCATGGGGTGCAATCGTCTGCGTTGTGTTGTTGGTTCCACGGGGTGCGATGTCTGCGTTGTGTTGTTGGTTCCACAGGGTGCGATGTCTGCGTTGTGTTGTTGGTTCCACAGGGTGCGATGTCTGCGTTGTGTTCTTGTTTCAACAGGGTGCGATGTCTGCGTTGTGTTGTTGGTCTACAAGGTGCGATGCCTGCGTTGTGTTGTTGGTTCCACGGGTTGCGATGCCTGCGTTGTGTTGCTGGTTCCACGGGGTGCGATCGTCTGCGTTGTGTTGTTGGTTCCACGGGGTGCGATGCCTGCGTTGTGTTGTTGGTTCCACGGGGTGCGATGCCTGCGTTGTGTTGTTGGTTCCACAAGGTGCGATGTCTGCGTTGTGTTGTTGGTTCCACGGGGTGCGATGCCTGCGTTGTGTTTTTGGTTCCACAGGGTGCGATGTCTGCGTTGTGTTGTTGGTTCCACGGGGTGCGATGCCTGCGTTGTCTTCTTGCTTCAACAGGGTGCGATGTCTGCGTTGTGTTGTTGGTTCCACAGGGTGCGATGTCTGCGTTGTGTTGTTGGTTCCACGGGGTGCGATGCCTGCGTTGTGTTGTTGGTTCCACGGGGTGCGATGTCTGCGTTGTGTTGTTGGTTCCACGGGGTGCGATGCCTGCGTTGTGTTGTTGGTTCCACGGGGTGCGATGCCTGCGTTGTGTTGTTGGTTCCACGGGGTGCGATGTCTGCGTTGTGTTGTTGGTTCCACGGGGTGCGATGTCTGCGTTGTGTTGTTGGTTCCATGGGGTGCGATCATTTACTTCTATCATATTTTTGGACTTTTTGGTGATGAAAAACTTTGTCAGAGCGTCGTCTGCGGACGCTCGCATGTTAATGAACATCAGCCTGTGTGAAAGCACTGCTTTTGCTCTGGGCCCCCGGGAGCGGCTGTTTGTGGCTTTACCTGCTCACCCTGCGTTGCCCCCCCCCCCCCCCATCAGCCGGGCACAGACTCCAGGCCCATGAATAATGAATAATGCAGCAGCACACTGTTCCTGAAAGCATCCACAAAGCCCGGCTCCTCAGGAATTCTGCTGGAACAGGAGATGCAGAGGCGCTACCGGAGGAGGTGGGGAGGAACGTGAGACCGGGGGGTTCTTCTGGGACCCGTCCGCTCCACGGGGGGAAGTGTCCTGTGAAGTGAGACTAGAAATGTGAAGGCTGTTATGTGAGTAAATGGGAGCTATTCTGGGGAGTCCGATGGAGACGTAGCAGTGGAGCGGGTGGAGTCGCACGCACCGATGCACTGCCTGTGTTTGGGCCGTCTGCCTCCAGGATGAGGCTGAGGAAGAGGAGGACGAGCCTTCGTCACGCTTTCTGGGATCATTAGACACGGGGCCAGAACGGGCTGTTGATCAAAGTGGACTTTATTACGCTGTCATTCTCTGGCTTTTGCCTTTACTGTCAGATCGTTGATTGGTCTTGTTTTGTGTCATAAAGAACATCATTAAGACTTCGCATGTCTCGACTGTGAGTTTGTTTGCTCCTGTTGATGCTGTCGATGGTCTTTGTTGTGTGGATCAAACGATACAGGTTCATCAGACGTTAACCAGCACAAGCAGCGACAGAAAGCTGTGATTCCAGAGACCTGAGCCTTTTCCTCCATGATGCTGCTGAAGCATTGTCCTCCCCTCCTCCCCTCCTCCCTTAATCTCCCCCCCCATCCTTTCCTCCTTTCCTCCTCTCTTCCCCTCCTCCCTTCCTCCCCTCCTCCTTTCCTCCCCCCCTCGCCCCCTATGAGGTCTCCATTGAGAAGCGCTGCCCCGTGCTGTAATTAATCACAGGGACCCAGGCCATGAGCGTCCACCCTGAATAGGCACCGCCACCGTCTAATGACTGAGGTCAGGACACGCTGAATAAGGCCTGTTTATCTCATGGTGACCTAGAACAGGAGTTAAACGGGCTTTAGAACCGTGTGGTCCGTCCTTCAAGGAGCGGAGAACCTGCTGCACGTCAGCGTTCTGTCGGACCCGTCCTGCACGTCTCCAGGCCGACGCTGCTGTTATTTAGCTGAGAGGAAGCTGATGATTCATCGCTGCAGCAGCACCAGACTTTTTTTCTAGGCTAAAAAAGTGGGACGCTGGAGTAATTCATTTTCATGCTGATCTGTGTGAGTCCCCAATTGCCTCTGGCTCAACACACACAGTAATGAAAAGGTCCCGCCTTCAATGTAAAGCTGCTGATGGGATGAGTGACAGCCTTTTAGCCCCAGGTGGAGGTTTTTAGCCTTTCTGTGCATTTGCTCCAGAGGGAGGAAGCGTTTCACGCTGTTGGTTTCCCCACGTGGGCTTTCGGTCGCGTCCCGATCCTAATTATGCTCTGTGGTTTTAACGGTGTTGTGTGGAAGCTCCTCCTCACTGTCACCTCCACAGATGGTGGGTGTAAACATGGCTGAGACACCCGTCCATCATTCATGAGGACGCTGCTCTGCCTCGGTCCACGTCCCGTTTCGCTCTGCACTGCCCTTTGGAGTGACTTACCTCAGGGAGCTCAGCTCACAAACAGTGTCGCTCTGGGCTCCGGCGTCCGTGTCTCCCACGGAGATCAGACGCTGAAATATTCATAAGGACCCCCCCATTTGATAAAACAGTGTAGGCTTTGTGCGTGCGGTGGAGGTTTTTCATATTGGAGCCGCTTATCTCTGCAGTCAGTGTGAGTTTCAGACCGTGGGGAGGAACGTGCAGGAGAGGATGAGAGTCTTTGGCCGCGTTCGTAGCAGAATGTGAGTGGAGCGATGTTTTCTCCTTCATCTTGAACTAATCTCCTCCTGAGAGCCGCAGTTGATGTCGGGATCCTCCGAGCTTTTAGCATCGATCTCGGGGATTTGGCGAAGGATGTCGAGGAGAAGTTGCTGAGTGTTTTTGTCAGAGTGTGAGTTCACACAGGGACACTTAGAATTTAAGGATGTTTACTTGATTTGAGATTATGCACGAGTGCGTGTGCACAAAGCCTTTGTTTGCACACGTCCTGGCGCCTCCTGGGACGATGCTAAATCACTCGTAAAGAGATTGACAGTATTGTCGGGGCCCCCGTGGAGTTACGTTGGTGAGTTAGTCGTATTGTTGCATTAGTTATTATTCATCACTGCTCAGAACTCCCTGTGGGTCAAAGAAGAAGGCGTCTGAGTTTGACGTCCCGGGACGTTTAAGGACAGACGTCCTTGTGTTTGGACTGGAGCTTAAATTATACATACTGTAGGAAGGAAAAAGTAAAATACAACTAACTTTAAGCTTTTTGTTTTAATCCGACCGTCTGAGCTCCGTTTCCAACTTGTCTGCTTTAAACTCCACAGCAACGACAAAGACAGACAATTAAAACTGCCTGGAACGAGACGAATACAATAAAAGAAATAGTTTTGTTTCATGCACTAATTCTTGACCTAGAAAAAACTTATATAGAAGAATGATGCACATGCTATGAATGTAGGTTTACATGCACAGCTAGAATTCCACCTTCAGGCCCAAAGTGAGTGGGGCCTTTTTCTGTGTCTCGTTAAAATAATAGATGTGTCTGAGCCCGTTCTTTAGGCTCCCTTCAGCCTCTGCACCTCAGAGCTGGAGTGGATCTAATGACATGAAATCAATGAAGGGCTGGAGCTCACGCCTCCATCTGAAGTGTTGCTATTAAGTTTCAGCTGCACATTTGTACCGTTTTAAAAAATTGCTGCTCAGTGAAACTTTAACATGAAGCCACAGTTGTCATGGCCGTGACTCATAATTCTTTATAGTTATGAATAATCAGTGTTCTGAGGAATCACTGAGGACTTCAGCCTCAGAGCAGAGCTTCACCAGAGGCCACTTAAGCTGCAGCAGCTGCCGAAGGCTGATTTGTGAGTGTGAGAGTTGCTTTTCCACGTCGCCGCTCTCTGCAGGTATTTCCTCTACAAGCGCGGACAGAATGGCTGTTTGTTTTGTCTTCCTACTCTACGCCGCGTGGGTCTCACTCTCTAGTGTGTGGTGAAAAGCTCCCAGGCAGGAAGCACACGCAGCGTGAGTCTAGAAACACAGCGCGTGAACCACCTGAACGCCTGAATCCGTCGTGTCTCCGCAGCCCAACGACCCGGTGACAAACATCTGCCAGGCGGCTGATAAACAGCTGTTCACGCTGGTGGAGTGGGCCAAGAGGATCCCCCACTTCTCTGAGCTGCCGCTGGACGACCAGGTCATCCTCCTACGAGCAGGTGAGTCCCGTGGAGCCGCCTGAACTCATGAAGTCAAACGGGAAACTCACCATGAAGCTGCTGGTGGCGTGAGTGGGACAAAGGTCGCGCCCAAGGTCAGAGCCTCCCACAGTTGAACCTGCAGCAGCGTCACGCAGCATCACATGCAGGCGGTGCTCCGGGGTCTCCCAGCGCATCTGTCGCTCCACATTACACCATCATGAGCCAGAGCCACCTCCAGCAGCAGGAACCTGCCGTCATCCTTTATCCTTCAGCGCAGCAGTGATGGGGAGACTTCAGCGGAGCAGCCACACATCATTCTGGGCTCTGTCTCCGCTTTCTATAAATAACCGCGTTAGTTCTGCTGTATCGCAGATAAAAGCGCGCTCTCGTCGCCGCCGCGGCTCAGGGGAGACGGCCGAGTGTTGCCAGGCAGAGCCGTTAAAGGAGCCCTGTCAGTCAGAGGCGCCGCCGCCTCAAGCCCCTCGTGCTCATTGTGATGGCAGGCGCGGCTCATCCCTTTTACACGCCTGTCTCCTCAGAAAGCGCACGATTCAGACGTCCTGGTAAAAACCCGCTGCCGCTGCACGCTCTCGCGCCGGCCCTAATTGATTCATTGGAGTTCCCCCTTTGTTGTCACTTTCATTTTACTTGAATGCTGCGTGAACTTTTGTCCTGGGATTTGCCTTTTCTCTTCGCTCCGCGTTTCCCTGATTCCTCTGCTCGTCTCTGTCCCAGGTTGGAACGAGCTGCTCATTGCGTCCTTTTCGCACCGCTCCATAGCCGTGAAGGACGGGATCCTGTTGGCGACGGGGCTCCACGTGCACCGCAACAGCGCCCACAGCGCCGGAGTGGGCGCCATCTTTGACAGGTCATTACTCCCACTGTGCGTCTGTGAAGCTCCACCAGGAAGCAGCAGCAGCACAGCCCGACGCCGACGAGTCCGTCATGAATGTTTGATCGCGTTTGATCGCGAGTTTGAAATGTGAACCTGAAAGATGCAGGTCTGCTTCACGAAAGCACCCTCAAACCTAGGTCTGAGCAGGTCCGACTGGGTCCGACTGGGTCCGACTGGGTCCGTGGCGTCTCACCCACGGTTGAACTCCAGTAATAAAATAGGCCGCTTTTAATACACGCTTTACTTATTCATTATCACTCATCAACAATTTAGTGGTCGTTAATCAATTATGAATTATTGTTTATTTATCTAAATGTGATCTGTGCGCTGACTTTAGGACGGTTCCACTGTGCAGCGTCTGCTGCTTCCTCTAGGATCCGCTCCGTGGCGTTCAGCGCCACAGGACAGATCCATCTCTGCATTAGCTGTGCGAGCATTAAGATACAGAGGGCTGATAATGTTCCTTTATCTACTCCCCTCTCTCCTCACCATACAAATGAAGAGGCTGATTAAGTTAAACACTTCAGTCTGTTCTCTTTTTCTTTTTTTAGCCCTGTTGTTCCTCCTCAGAGCAAATTGAATTAGAATGAGCTAAGAACCACAATTGACTTTAGTGCCCGTGTCCGAGGGGCGACGTGTGTGTGTGTGTGTGTGTGTGTGTGTGTGTGTGTGTGTGTGTGTGTGTGTGTGTGTGTGTGTGTGTGTGTGTGTGTGCGCGTGCGTGCGTGCGTGCGTGCGTGCGTGCGTGCGTGCGTGCGTGCGTGCGTGCGTGCGTGCGCGCGCGCGCGTGCGTGTGTGTGTGTTGAGGAGCGTGGGGCTGTGACCGTGTCAAACAGGGGTGAGGAGCTCCGGCTCCACGCACCGACACGCCCCCTGTGATGTCACACACAGTGTTGGATTACAGCATGTGTTTACTCTGCGGCCGTGCTTTTATGAAACCAGGCACTAAATATAATGACTTTGCAGAGCAGTAAACCTTTCCACTGAACTAACTGAGCCTATGTGGGCAGAGAGCGCTATTGGTTTTTAAATAGATGTGAGCTGGATGGCAGTTAAAACATAAAACATATTTTTATGTCCTGGTCTGGATCAGGATAATTCACATGAAGCTGGTGTGTCATTTACAAAAATGTACCAATTAGACTCAAATGGTTTCCTGTGATCTTAACTTTTCTGGCACTGGTTCTGTTTTCTGATAGAACACAAACAGTCCAGTGGCCAAAACGGGTTGAACCCACTTGAAACAGCGTTTTTGGTGAAGTTGAGCGGATCCCTGACTGTGCCTGTTCTCCGTTGCAGGGTGCTCACAGAGCTGGTGTCTAAGATGAGGGACATGCAGATGGATAAGACAGAACTGGGCTGCCTCCGAGCCATAGTTCTGTTCAACCCAGGTACCGTAACCCATTAAACAGTGTTGTTCTTCTGTCTTCAGTTTCACTTCTAATCAGCACAAATGACCTTTAATCCGAACTCGTCTGGAAGCAGCTGCGGCTCCTGGAAGGTGCTGTGCTGCGTGCGGTTCATGTGCTGCTTTACAGTTCAGAGGTGCTGGAAAAACACAATCTCCAGGCACCGCTAAAAAACTAGCAGCGAGCTTCGCAGCAGCATCTCCTGCAGAAGCCGACGCCGCTGACATTTTTCCAATACGTTTGTACTCGCGGCTGTCGAACAGCGCTGCGCTGCAGAGGAGACTGGACTCGGCTTCACGGATCCGTGCGAGCTGTGAACCTGTGAACTCCAGCTGCACGCGAGCAAAACAACATGCAGGAAAATAGAACTAGAACTAGAGCTGGAACTGCTAGAACGTCAGCAACCTGGAGTCAGAGTCAGGAGGTTCCTCAGTCGAGCTGCTAGAACGTCAGCAACCTGCAGTCAGGAGGTTCCTTGGCGGAGCTGCTAGAACGTCAGCAACCTGCAGGCAGCAGGTTCCTTAGCTGAGCTGCTAGAACGTCAGCAACCTGGAGTCAGAGTCAGGAGGTTCCTCAGTCGAGCTGCTAGAACGTCAGCAACCTGCAGTCAGGAGGTTCCTCAACAGAGCTGCTAGAACGTCAGCAACCTGGAGTCAGAGTCAGGAGGTTTCTCGGCAGAGCTGCTAGAACATCAGCAACCTGGAGTCAGAGTCAGGAGGTTCCTCAGTCGAGCTGCTAGAACGTCAGCAACCTGCAGTCAGGAGGTTCCTTGGCGGAGCTGCTAGAACGTCAGCAACCTGCAGGCAGCAGGTTCCTCAGCTGAGCTGCTAGAACGTCAGCAACCTGGAGTCAGAGTCAGGAGGTTCCTCAGTCGAGCTGCTAGAACGTCAGCAACCTGGAGTCAGAGTCAGGAGGTTCCTCAGCAGAGCTGCTAGAACGTCAGCAACCTGGAGTCAGAGTCAGGAGGTTCCTCAGTCGAGCTGCTAGAACGTCAGCAACCTGCAGTCAGGAGGTTCCTCAGCAGAGCTGCTAGAACGTCAGCAACCTGCAGTAAGAGTCAGGAGGTTCCTCAGCAGAGCTGCTAGAACGTCAGCAACCTGGAGTCAGAGTCAGGAGGTTCCTCAGTCGAGCTGCTAGAACCTCAGCAACCTGGAGCCAGGAGGTTCCTCAGCGGAGCTGCTAGAACGTCAGCAACCTGCAGGCAGCAGGTTCCTCAGCTGAGCTGCTAGAACGTCAGCAACCTGGAGTCAGAGTCAGGAGGTTCCTCAGTCGAGCTGCTAGAACGTCAGCAACCTGGAGTCAGGAGGTTCCTCAGCGGAGCTGCTAGAACGTCAGCAACCTGGAGTCAGAGTCAGGAGGTTCCTCGGTCGAGCTGCTAGAACCTCAGCAACCTGGAGCCAGGAGGTTCCTCAGCGGA
This sequence comes from Betta splendens, assembly GCF_900634795.4. Taxonomy (NCBI): domain Eukaryota; kingdom Metazoa; phylum Chordata; class Actinopteri; order Anabantiformes; family Osphronemidae; genus Betta; species Betta splendens. The sequence goes on along the minus strand of NC_040892.2, from coordinate 1,288,797 downwards.
GCTGCTAGAACGTCAGCAACCTGCAGGCAGCAGGTTCCTCAGCTGAGCTGCTAGAACGTCAGCAACCTGGAGTCAGAGTCAGGAGGTTCCTCAGTCGAGCTGCTAGAACGTCAGCAACCTGGAGTCAGGAGGTTCCTCAGCGGAGCTGCTCTGGGTTCAACCTGGTCCTGGTGTTAACAGCTTCTCACAGAAAGGAAGTAGTGAAGCTCCCACGCACCCACGGACCCTGAACCCACCCCCACAGTCTAATCCACGCTCCACTGCACGTCCTGAAGTTAGGTGGATCTGAACCCGCTGTGGAGACAAACAAGTACAGCAGTTGAGCCTTTTAAAGCTGATTACAGACGTTCCAGGATCCCGACCTCGTATGTTCTGTTAGTGCAGAGCATTAAACGGGCAGACGCTCATCCCACTGTACAAATCCCTGCTAGGTGATTTTTGTGCTTTTATATTGCAGAGATCCCGGGTTTCTAATAGCTCCCTCGGTCCCTCTGGGGCCACTTCTGATCCGTTCTCCCAAAACACACGGATCCTCTGTGTGGTTTCAGCCCACTGGCCTCCAGTTCACTTCTTGTAATTAGGGATTCACCAGACTGGTGTCGGTGAGGAGCCGAGGGGCTGAGGGCGGCAGTCACGGAGGGGACGCCAGGCTAAAAGGCCCTCAGTCCTTCCTTTCCCACACTTTGTGATCTAGTCCATCCATTAGCAGCAAATTGTTCATTCATTGTTGTTCAATTGTGCACAGCTTTGTTCTTTAGAAATGTTAATCAATGACGCGTTTGTGTTGTTGGAGCTTAAATTAGCACAGCTTTAAAATCACAGTCCTAATTGGACTAAACCGGAATGCGATGACACACGTCCGTAACGAGGCCGCGAGGTTAAAACTCAACTTGTACGGTGCCGTAAACGCTAGAATCTACACCGGTGCCAGAAAAACAGTGTGATCCATCGCACACCATGGAACGGCGCGTCACAGCACCTGCATCCGTTTGTCTCCACAGACTCCAAGGGCCTCTCCAACCCAGGCGAGGTGGAGGCTCTGAGGGAGAAGGTCTACGCGTCCCTGGAGGCCTACTGCAAACACAAGTACCCCGAGCAGCCGGGCAGGTACTCACACAGGCTTTCACGGGTTCTAGACGCACAATGAGCCCAGCAAATAAGGCTGGAATGTCCCAGAAAACGTGACGTCCCCGTGGAAACGAACTAAAGGCACAGAATGACTTTGGGGAATCTTTGTCTCGTGTGCATCTTTTGATCCTAACGTGAAATGTGAAGTACAAATGACGTGTGCGTCCTCCTGTCACACGTGTGATGCCGCTTGCTCGCCTCCTGTCTAACTCTGCTTTGCTGTGGTGGCAGATTCGCCAAGCTGTTGCTGCGGTTACCGGCGCTGCGCTCCATCGGCCTCAAGTGTCTGGAGCACCTGTTCTTCTTCAAGCTTATCGGCGACACGCCCATCGACACCTTTCTCATGGAGATGCTGGAAGCCCCGCATCAGATGACATAGTGGACGGTGGGTGGAGCCTCCAGCCGCCGCCCCCCACCCCCCACCGCCCCCGGCCTCCAGCTCGGGACCACGAGTCCCAGCTTCGGGTGGAGAACAGCCGCCTCCCTCTCCTCAGTCTCCAAGCGATGAGCGCCGTCTATGGGTGTGTTTTATACCTTGTAAAAATATATAAATAAGAAATCTCTATATATGTATGAATCACACAACACCACGAGGGAAAGGAGTGGATTGAAGTACAAGAGGAGGAACATGCTGAGCCATCACTTTGTTCTACACCTTGACATGAAATGAGCAGCGATGCTCAGCTTGCAGACGCACACACAGCTTTGAACATGATGATGTGGTGTTTGGACACTGATGGGGACAATCGTGGACGCGGGGGCGTCTTTCAGGACTGATTTCACTTCAGGGAGCGGTGGTGATGGGGGGGGCTCGGTTCCGCCTGACTTGACTGGACGCGTCAGGTCCTGCACTAGCGGTGTGTTTGTCCTGTTTTAGTCTCTATGACGTGTGAGCTTTCTGGAAAAGAACTCGAGCGGTGGCTTAAAAACACTGCAAGTGCTCAAAAACCTCAGGTCTCTGCGATTCCAACCAATTCAAAGCAGCTCTGGCTGAGTCGGCGCTGCGCGGCCAATCAGACGCCGGCGTGCGGCGCAGGAGGCTCTGACGGGAGCCGCTCTCATCCGCCTGCTGTAAATGCACAGTACGGCCTCCACCCAAACCGCAGCACGCGATCACAGCGAACGCGGCGGCTGAAGAGCCACAAACGCCGTCCGTCCTCTGCTTTTCATCGCTTGGCTTTGATTTCAGCAGCGTTCACACCTCCACACTCAGGCCTCCCAGCGGGGGGCCTTCGCTTTTCAGAACACCTCATATGTATAGTTACAGCCGTATACAGTATTGACTTTAACAGCACAGTTACCTCCGTTTCCATCTCTCAGACTGATTTAAGCGTTGACAGTGTGCGGGAGGAGGACGAGCTGGTTAAACTCTGAACCAGCGGAGGGGCGACGTCGGCCCATCAGGACGCTCCTGTTCCCTCCTCCTCAGACGGACTCGCGCTCTCACTGCACTTCTGGACCATTAAGTGTCATTCAAGTCAGAATGAAATGTTAAATATTTTCACTTTGTGTATCGTTACGCTTTACGTCCATATTCTGCTTTTTTCCTCTGCTCTTTTCTTTCTCTCTAAAAGCTGTAGCTGCTGCAAAACTATGCATCAAGTGCATTTCCAAAGACTGACAACAGAGCGGGTGCATATTAGTGCGACTCATAAAGGTCTGAAAGTGTTTGTGAGGCGGCTCCACTGTAATTATTAGCAGACGTGGAGATATTTTCGATGTTTTTCTCCGCTCATTCTGTACCGGTTTATTCAACCTTGACTGAGTCAGGCGCTTACGAGCGCTCCCTCCAATTAAAAGAGTGGAGTTACAGCAAAAGTTAAGGACACGTTCGCGTTTGATGAGAGAGGAAGTAGAACAGGCAGAAATTCATCACTTCAATAAGCACCTTGGCACAATGTGACCCTGCAAAACCCCAGCACTGTGTTTCCATTATTCTCAGAGCAGGTGAGAATCGGTGGAGTCGAGTGTGTCACATCAGTGATAACTACATGAAAAACCTCAGTTACAAACTCAATGTTTATCGGAAAAGTTTAATTTGAATCACAATTATTAAATTTAAATTCATACAACATATTTCTCCTTTTAAAGTTTGCATTTTGTGGAAGTTTCCCCTAAAAGCGTTTGCAGCAGCACCAGTCTGCAGTGAATTCTTCAGTTTCCCATTCACTTTACGCAGCTGAGGGTAGTTCAGTCAATGTTCTATGGAGGTGTTAGCTTTGACCAGAGCACCGATGGTAAACTGACCAGGAGTCAGTTTTATAAAGGACACTGCTCTCTTTCCATATGAAGAAAAGTCACAGTACTGCACACTTCAAGTACGATTAGTGAGTGAGGGCTGCGGTGGTCATTTCACAGCCGTGAGCGCCCTCTAGTGGACAAGAACCAACGTGGCAACATTACTTGAATCAATACCTTTGAATCACAGCACCGTCGTCATCATCAGTGCTTTGCTGTGGGTCAGATGAAACCTCTGTGTTGGAGAAGGTAGCAATAAGTAAAACGTGAGCTGCTGGTTTGTTGTCTGTTTCCTGGTGGCCTGGTATCGACTGCCAGCTTGAGCTCAGTTTAACGTAAAAATAGCTCAAATGTTTGAAACTTAAGTGTTTCTGCAGATCAGCCCTATTTCTGTTTGACTATTTCTATATTTCCTTTAGAGCAACATGCAAATTTTAATCACAGAAGCAAATATTCCAGTAGGTCCATAAACGTCTCCACATGGAAACCCAATTTTAAACGATGTCATCCTATGCTCCTCATACGATGATGTCTCCTCCACTCACTTTACTGTGATCGGTCACCACAGCTATAAAGCCATAACGTGGGTGATGTGTGAGCTCAGCTGCAGGAAATGAACAGACACAAATCTTCTTGACCAGATAAAGACACGATCAGCAACGTAGAATGATATCCTACATGAATGCTTTATAACATAAAGCTATATTTTGTTAATATGTATATGTGTATATATTTATAAATATATATCGACAGATCTGTTCCATGAGTATTTCCGACATTGAAAGAGGAGAGTCTTTCAGACCAAACTGTTCCTGTTTTTGCATTTCAGCCTTTATAAAAAAAAAAAAAGAATCCTGATCAACCAGCCGAATCGCAGCAGCTCTAAACTCAACAGAAGCAGCTCCACAGCAGTTTACGGGACCTCAAAGAGCTATGAAAAAAGACGACAATAAAGGTTGAGACTTTAAACTCTCCGAGATGTACGTGTTGCTTCGCAATTTATGTTCAAAAAGTGTAATCAGGAAAAACTGAGCTTGTGACACAATCACTGCTTCTTTGTTGCATAGACAGTAAAAAAAAAAAGAAAAAAAAAAAGAAAAAAAATCACTTGGAAAAGATCTATTTTTGTACAAAGATAATTTTATCCCTTGCTTATGTACTCTGTTCTTTCCCCTCTCTTCTGTGGGCTGTTGTATACGTTGTGGAAACCTTTATCTGACGAGGCAAGAGACATTTTTCAGATTGAAAATGAGAGGAATTGCCGGCTTTGGCACTTTTGGTAACCGTCGCCTTTACTTCGCCATTTTCAACCTGTCGCTGCAAGATAAGAATGTCTTTCATTATATTTTGTCTGTTTTAAGGAGATGGAATTTTTGTCATCTGTTCTTTGTGGGTTGTTCTCTGATGTTCTTTCATGGACAGAAAAAAGGTTATTAAAAAAACAACAATGTGAACTTGACCGACACCAGTTGATTTTGTTGCTATTCGATAATGTAAAACATACAAAAACATCTTTTATTAAGAATTTGCAGGTCGCAGCCGCCGAAGACAAACACAAACTCCACAAAGTCCAGGTTAAGTACAGAGAACAGACGCTGTCGGGTTTGTGCGCACAACTATGAACTAATCAAGCAAAAGCAAAGCATGAAAAAAAAACACAATGTGTGACATATATACAAATCCTAGAACACAAGCTGCATTTAGTCACTTTATTTTAAAAGTAGCGGCTAAACACACTGTCCTTATCTGTGGTGGAGGTTTGCTCACACTTAAGTCACGTCCTGGTTCGTTGCTCAAAATTAGGACTGAATCATTACAAAATTGGAAAATTCCTTCTTATGGCACACAGCACTCTGGGTTCTGACATTTAGTGGGGTTTAAATGATAAAGTGATCGCTTCAACAACGTTACCATCAGACAAAAGACTAGGTTGTTAACCAAAGCTTGGATGCTACTATACAATACACAAGCAATTATAAGACAAAGAAGGCCAAATAACCATTACATTTATTGTACAAGGCTGAAGACGTGTGTTGTGACCGACATCAAGGTTAGAGTTGTGTCAAAAATACGGACGCACCAGAATTATGGCACCACAGGAACCAAATCTGGCACATTAACAGGCAGTTGGAGACTTTGATGTGATGAGAAGCACTACTGATGTGCGTTATTTGGCTGTTGGTGGGTGAATTTTATTACCTTAAAGCCGTCTGCATCCAGCAGAAAAAAGTCTTTTATAACAAAAAGGAATGGGGGAGGACAATCAAACTATAAAAGAAAATATGAATGGTTGGACAGATTCACTCGGTCTTAGCAGTCGCTTTTCCATAACTTGATGGTTTTGTCATTTTCTAAAGCTGCAGATGCGATGATGTTCTCTGTTGGGTGGCAGGCGGTCGAAATGACGACGTCTGAAAAGAGGAGAAGCAAAATGGAAACGGCGCTAAACAGCAGATGATGACTCTGAACAGGCTACTACCACAATATTAATTCTTTAAAATTACAACAAATATCGGGATCTTGTAGCAGAAACTGTTTCAGACCTGGACCCTCTTACTGCTATAGACAGGTTAATGAAACTAACATGACGCCTCCTTTACCTGTGTGGCCCTGAAGTTTCTGGACGATCTCCTTCGTCTGCAGATTCCAGATGTAAACCATGTTGTCCTCAGAGCCAGACACGATCCACTGCAAAAAAATTAGACGCTTAGGTTCAAAGGCAGTGGACGGCACAGGTTGGCTGTAAATGTCTATACAAAGTTTGAGGTCAAGTCCTGTCTGCTGCTGTCAGCACATTCTTACCTTTCCACCGGTGACTGAGAAATTAGCAAATATGCAGTACTTCTCATTTTTATGGCCCGTGTACGTTTTTAAGCACTGAAACATGAAGAAAACAAAGATGTATGTATGTAAGACAAAAATGATAAATTTTTAGATTTAGGCAACACACATGAACTTAAAAGACCTAAATCAAGAAATTTAAGGTATCAGTAAAAATAAATACTGATCACAGGGTTAGTATGTAAGTTATACACTATGCATACTTTAAACTGCGTCTTATAATAAAATAAATCACACCCGTTAATTTAATTATTTCATATCACATTACCTTTCCTTTGCTGTAGTCCCAAAGTTTCAGCGTGCTGAAATATACCAATACATACAATTAGTTTAGCAATTTATATATTCAGAAACTTTTAAGTCATGAAATCCACAGCTAAAGAAAACATGATGTTGTACCGCCCCCTGCTGGTGAAATCTATATGAAGACTGAGCAGCTACACAACAAACAGGCCAGTGTGACACGTTATACCCACTTGTCCAGCGTAGCAGCTAGGATGTACTTTCCATTGGGGGAAAACTTCACAAATGACACAGGAGGGTTGTCATCGTCTAACATTAAGAGCAGAGGAACAGTCAGCACACAAACACATCAACTAAAGACCTATAAACGCATTCAGTCCTTCAATCATCAAAGTAAATCGCACGGTTATATTCTGAAATAAAAAACATAATGTGGTAAAATCTCCACAGAGAAACAACTGAAGATGGGCTGAAAGTGCTCTGTGTACTGCTTCATCTCACCAATGAGTGTCTTTAAACACTGTCCTGATGCTGTGTCCCAAATTCGGCTGTAGAAAAGTAGTAATAAGTATTAACACATTGCATTGTTTGCATAAACATAAAACTAGCTTCAGAATGCTACAGTAAAGATGTGTTTAAAAGTGTTGAGCTGCTGTTGAGAGCCAGTAAGCATTGTGTCAGCTGGTCCAATGTAAAAGAATTTCTACTTTCAATTCTAATATAATAACTATAATTTATAAAAAATTATATAAAATGGCAATAATGAAATGAAATATAACATTTAGTTATTCCTCACCAAAGTCCATCATAACTACTGGACACAATCAAGGAGCCGTCCCTGTTGAAGTGAACCTGCAAGTCAAGACAGACCATAAAAAGGTTATTGTGAGGTTGCCATGGTAATGTGGAGAATGTGTCCAATGTCAAAAAAAGGAACTCACAGCAGAGACGGGGTCAGAATGAGCTGGCAAGGTTTTTAAACATTTGCCAGTCTTCACATCCCATATCCTCACGCTCTCGTCAAACTTGAAGCAAAAAACATACAAACATTTGTCAATGTTTATGTTTCCCCTCAAAACCAGAGAAAGATGTGTTTTCTGACGATGGCATAACATCTGGTTTGCATTTACTGCTTGCTTTGAGCCAAAAAGCTTCATACTCACCGATCCTGAGACAATAAGGTTGGACTGGGGGTTAAAGTTGCAGCAGAAGACGTAGTTGCTGTGACCTTTTAGAGTTTTGAGGCATTTTCCCTGAGTAAAAGAAAAGTGAATAAACTGTCACCTACTCCACACAACTACTGAACATTTTTCTAGTTGAGGCAACTGTGGCTTTAATGGTGATAAAATGTAACAGACATGAATCCAAAGACAGGGCATGAATTTCATTTCCATACTTCATTATTTAATGCAACATGGCACTGCTGCAAGAGTGAGTAGGCAGGGCTTTACACTGTACGCCCAAGTCTGATAGAGCAAGTTTAAAAGCAGTTACTGACAAATAAATAAATACATACATACATGAATGATTGAGTGATTGATTGATTGAATGAATGAATGAAGTATGTTCTTACAGAGCTCACATCCCAGATCTTCAGTGTTTTGTCATCTGATGCAGAGACCAGGAGGTTGGAGTCTGACGACCAGGCCACATCAGATATGCCCTGCAGATACATGGAAAATAATTAGGAACGCAGTACCAATATGAGCCAATAACACGACAATCAGTGTTTGTAAACTAAACAAACCCATCTGCTTGCGCTGCTCTCACACATTACAGCTTGTAATAGTTAAATAGTCCAAAATACATTTTATGATCAAAACTTCCTCCAAGTGGATAAAAACACAACATGAAAAAAAGCAATTTATTTAAAACTCACAAGTTTATGTCCAGATATGGTCTTCTCAAACTTTCCATCATATGCTCCCCAGATTTTGATGAGTTTATCAGCAGCTACAAAGAGAGAACAGAATCAAGGCTTCTGTATGTTGTATGATGCAAATAAACTATTTCCCACTGGATTTTCTGTGTGGATCCTGGAGGGTAGAGTTGCCATGAGAACTCACATGAACTGGCGAGCCATTCTCCACTGGGACTGAATTTGACTGAAGACACCGCTTTAGTGTGACCAGCTAATGTGAATTTCAGGCTGTAGTTTGGTTTGGCAGGTGCAGACTGTAAACAAAACCAATCATGTTTAAAACCAACTGGAATTTCCCCAAATTCCCACATTTCAGCATCATATATTTCCTGTTTCTACCTGTAACTACCAACCGTGAAAAAGCAACCTGACACTAAAATCGAGAGGCATCCAAACCTTGCTTTGACTGGCAGAGGCTGAGGGCACAACTGGGGGTTTTGTATCAGTCTCTGGCTTTTTGTCTTCTGTTGCCATGGTGAAGAAACCAGCATCTACTGTACACAATTCTGAAACACAGGAGAAACAGGTATGGCTTTAAAGGCTTCTGCAGAAGACTGCAGAAGAAGTTGTGTGGGGCGTTTGGGGTCTCTGCTGGTCCGATTAAACCACTCTGTCACCGAGTAGAAGAGTCACAAGAGCGAACACAGAAACTGATTGTAACACTGTTCTTTTCATGAGATTAGCTAAAAGACGACATTCCTGCTGGCTAATCGTTAGCTAGCTAACACTGGTTAAGGTTATTAAAATCTGCTAAACAGAGAACGTTTATGTAGTGGACCAATGTCGCCATAGTAGTTTGCAATTAAACGATAAAAAAGAATCAGCAAATAAACCAAAGACCGAATCCAGAGCTCTGCTCTGACAAGTTCAACATTGCACTGACCCGAGCATCGTGCTGTAGCATTAAATGCAATGCTTGTTCCAACAGTTAGTGTTCGTATCTACAGAAAAAGATGGAAAACTACCTGAATCTAAACGCTAGTGGGTTTATAGGGGAGAGTAAGGTTGAAAGCAGACTGCTCATGCAACCGTCTACATTCACTGATGGTGTTGATAAATTGGCTGAGCTGCCACGGCGGGGCCCTCCATTCAAACAATGAGCACTTAGACAAAAAACGATACTCACGGGGATTCAAAGCAACTTCGCGACCGGATCGCTACTCCTCGTACAAATTAATAAGATAAATTCGCGTGTATGTAATCCACACGACAATTGAACACATTAAGGGCTTGCTCTTGGATGTTTGCTTATGTGAGAAGGAAGCTACGAGGAGAAGCGGGGAATGTGGTAGCTTGTGCTGCTTTGCGCATGCGTATGACATTTCGAAGTTACGGAAACTCATAGGGGACAATAGATACAGCCAAGCTCTCGCGTGGTTTACCTGAGTTTTCTTCTCAATTATGAGTCTTTCTGAAAATGTATGTATTATTGTAACGTTGATTAAATGCTATAGGCTTTATACAGCACGTTTTCTAAAAAGGTTAGAAAGGAATAAAAACGCTTTAAAGGTTAATATTGTTGTACCACCCCCGAGCATCAGGTGGCAGCAGCCATCGCTGATCCCTACTGATAAAGACAGGGGAGGAAGCATCGCTCGCGCTTCCCACTAGCGGAGTTGAACTTTCCATGTTGATGTAAAGGTAAACTGTAGAGTTCACGGAGTTTTGTATTTAGGCTCAAGTACTGTGCCCACTGTCGCTCCAACGCTTCCTCACGAGAAACCGAATTAGCTAGTGAAAAGTTCGGTAGCTTAGATGCTACATGACTTAGTGTTTTACCTGTGACTTTCCCGTCATGCTCTGCGAAACAACAACATTAGTTATCTGGAGAAAACCGCTAACGTTAGCTACAACGTAGCTGCGCTTCTCTAAGTGGGATCTCATTCAGATACACATGTCGTTGTTGTTGCTAGTGTGCTAAAGCCCTTGCTTAGAACGACCTGCTGCTTGTTTGATTTGGTGGCGTGTTAAAGTGACATGCGCAATGAAAATCAACATGCAAAAACCCAGCACGAGTTAGCTTCTCTTGCCAAATAATTTAATAGACAGACAGGTAATTTGCCAATTAATCAGCTGCAGGAATATGCAGTTACACACACGCATGAGAAGTCTTCCCCGTCAGTGCAGCTCCTGGAGTCCTAGTAAAATCCTATAAATGGTTTCAGTGCAATGGTGGTTATCGTGAAGTTAGTGGATGATAAGAAGAAAGGAAAGACAAGGAAAGTGCAGTATAAACTTAAACCAGTATAACCAATAGCTCCAACCTTAAGCTTTTTTTCACAAATAAAGTGTTAAGCCTAGTTTTAAAAGTAAAGGGAGCGTCTGCCTTCCGGATGGCAAATGCTTCTATCTAAATTAGAGTGTAAGTGTAAAGACTGAAGAAATAGTAGATGCAAAGCTATAGTACGTCCTTACAGTGGTTTAGTTTTTTACGGTTGTACTCTAAAATAAACAGTATCTCAATATATATATATATCAACAGGTCACAGAATTAACATTACCCATAAATAAGGCTGCTGCTGCCTCAGGACCTGTTGACCCAACGGTCAGAAACAACATCATTCAGACAAGAGAAGCGGCATCAGCAGAAGCGATGAGATTCTGTGCCCTGGTGTCATGATGTCAGCAGACGCAGTCCCTGATCAGTTTGTCAACCCTCCGCCTCCTGAAGTGACCAACCCCAACAAGCCGGGCCGGAGGACTAACCAGCTACACTTCATGCAGAATGTCGTCATCAAGTGTCTGTGGCGGCACCAGTTCGCGTGGCCTTTCCATCAGCCTGTCGACGCGGTCGCTCTGGGGCTGCCAGTACGTAGCATGTAGTGGTTTTATACACTGGGTCATTGTTTTCCATACCAGCTTTTTAACTTTTTGTATTGTCATTGTTAACGATTGATCACTCCAACATTAGTACAACAGCAATTGCATTCACATGTTCTAATCGAACACACTGGTAACAAAAGTATTTTTTCCCTCCACTTCACTTTTTAATAATTATTAATATTTACATATGCAATGACTAATAAAACTGAACTTAAGCAAACTTTCTAGTTTCCTGGGGTCTTAAAGTTTCATTTAAATCTGACATGTTGACTCTTCTCTTAATCAGGATTATCATTCAATAATCTTGTCTCCCATGGATATGGGAACAATCAAGAAACGGCTGGAGAACAACTACTACTGGAGTTCAACTGAATGTATGGAGGACTTCAACACTATGTTCACCAACTGCTACATATATAACAAGGTGAGAAGCTTCACGAATGGAAATACATCATGCTGGTTATACTAGCTCACAGAAAACCACATCCTGACAGGCTTTCATCGGTTCTAGCCTACAGACGACATCGTGCTGATGGCGCTGGCCTTAGAAAAGGTTTTCCTACAAAAAGTTGCCCAGATGCCTCCAACAGAAGTTGAGCTTTTGCCTCAAGCAGCCAAAGGGAAGCGCCAGAAATGTAACGTCTCTGGTAATAAACTGGTGATTCTCACATAGACAGTGATGCACAGAATTTCAGAATTTGCGCCACAAATGTGTTGCTTTGAGTATATTCATTGCTCTTAACAATGGAATGTAGCATAACGTAAAATGTTTTGTTCCTCAGTTGTTGCTTGTGTGAACTGTATTTTCATGTAAATTCAACATTTGCCAATTAGGGTTTTCTGGACAAAAAGATTTGTTAGCATAAATTATTATGGCAATTACAATACCAAAAACTGAAAGATACACAAATCCTCTACAGGTGAACAAGCTGGAACTTTGGCTAAACTTTCCTTATCTACGTCGCCTGCAAAAGTGAGTCACTATCTGCATATCAGCCTCTCAGTCACATTTTAACACGTGAGAGTGTAAAGATGAATTAACCTGACCGTGGTTCCCTTTCTGTCAAAACAGAAGACGGTTCAGAAAAGGAAGGATTTGTCACCAGGGACAACAACCTGCATGAACAAGTTCTCAGAGAGCAAGAGGAGACGTGAAAGCACAGGCACCGTCGCCAGTCCTCAGAGCAACATTGATGAAAGGAACTCTCCACAACATGACACTGAACAGAGTCCACTGAGTGAACAGCTCAAGTACTGTGAGAATATCCTGAATGAGATGCTCTCTAAGAAACACGCAGCCTATGCCTGGCCTTTTTACACACCTGTGGACACTGTGGCGCTGCAGCTGCATGACTACCATGACATCATCAAATACCCCATGGATCTCAGCACTGTTAAAGTAGAATACATTGCATTACTTTTAGACACGCAATGATGTCCTGATGTTTTGATGCTGTTGCTAAGATTGCGTTTTATTTGCAGAAAAAGCTGGACGGAGGAGAGTACGAGCATGCACAAGCCTTTGCTGCAGATGTTAGGTTAATTTTTTCCAACTGCTACAAATACAACCCTCCACACCACGATATTGTCACTAAGGGCAAAAAACTTCAAGTGTGTATTGAAAAATGTGAAATGCGTCTGCTTGACTCAGCCTTCTGTTTCACTCCATTCTCTCTCTTCCTTTGCACATTTGCATCAGGGCGTGTTTGAAAAGAGGTTCGCAGCAATGCCTGAGGAGCCTGTGCAGTTGATTGTGCCAGTGAGCGGTGGGACGAGGAGCAACAGCTCCTCGCATTTTGACAAATCTGACTCAACGGAGGAACGTGCAACTGGATGTTCCGAGTTGCAAGAACAGATGGGTGCAGAGCAGGTGGGTTTCTGTACAGACAGCCTTGAATCCCTCTTTACCATCTCACCGTTCACTTCCTGCTGCTTGTAGTTTTGTTTGCTACTTACTATTTTATAAAATTGTTGACTGTGTTCTGTTGACACTTTCCAGCTCAAATCTGGGAGCCAACAGCTCACATCCCTTTCCGAAACCCTGGTAAACAAACCAAATAAAAGAGAGAAGTACAAGATGGAGAACACCAGGCAAACTCGAGACCGTGTGACCTCCAGGCACGTTTTACATTCAGCCGTTGGTCGACTATTCATTGGATTTCTTCTTCATTAGGACCTTTGACCTAGGTGATTTTTGATTTCAGGCAGCTATGGAAGGAAAACAAAGAGCAGGAAACGGATGAGGACTCTCTGTCAATGACATATGAAGAGAAGCACCAGCTGAGCCTGGACATTAACCGGCTACCTGGCATGAAGCTGGGCCGCGTGGTTCAGATCATTCAGTCACTAGAACCCTCGATGTGTGACAACAACCTGGATGAGATTGAGATTGACTTCGAGACATTAAAGCCGTCAACGTTGCGTCAACTGGAGCATTTCGTGAAGTCATGTCTGCATAAGAAGTTTAAAAGAGTTCAGAGTGAGTGTGAACCCTTTAAACCCTTTTAGTGTCATGGTGCTACAGTATAACCCACAGATGTGCTGTCTGCATCTTTAACATTTATTCGTGTTGTTGCTTTCTTTGTCCTTTAGAGAAAAACAGCCAAGCTCCATCTCATCACGTCAGCAGCACTTCCTCAGATTCTGCCACCAGCGTCTCCACTGACTCAGAAAACAGTGACTCGTGACAACTGTACAGATTTTCTTATTTTCTTGTTCATTATTGTTCTTCTTCCAAACAGTTTTTGATGAATGGTTCTTTTTGTATCATGTTTCATTTGTGAAAAATTAAACTTCCCACAGACTGCTTTTGTAGTCTGTTTCTTTGCACAAATCGCAATATCCGTCACTGCAGTTTGTTATCACACAATAACTCCACAACTTAGCAGAATGTTGCACCGCTGAGCCGATATCCTGTGTCTGTCACTTTGTCCATACGGTTTAATTACAGCATGGGTCATAAACGTGCAGCGAGTGTCCGGGTACGTGTGACCACAGACTGCTCCACTCACACCTGTGTCCAATTCATCGAGGATGAATCCAAAAGCATAACGTAATAGCTCCGTGTGATTTTTTTCCTCCATCCACGCTGGTATGAAATCAACTTGCACAAGCTTGAGTTAAGCAATCAAAGTGAACACGATGTTGTTATTAAAATGGAACTGTAATGACACAAACATCGTTCATGCTGTTGCCTAACTCCTTTTGTTTAGAGGCTCAACAATTAATCCTTTATTTTTTTCTGTATCAACACAGAAACATCCAGCAGGGGTCTGGAAAACGCAACAGCTCCAACAGCTGGAGGTGGTTTGTAGTCAATTAACTCCGCTATGAAAGAAAACTGATGTGTTTTTTTACTCTTCCAATGGTTTTATGACTGGTTGCTGTTAATATAAAATGATCTGTGTGTGTTTAGCTTCAGTCCTGCTTTTAGTCACTTGTGGATGTATTTGCAACTTTATTGTGACTCTTTGTTTCTTGCATGGTTTTATGTTGATTATTTTGCTGCTTCACAAAAAGATAGAAATGCCCTTTTAGCAATGAGCTCCTCACTAAGCAGCACCACAGAGACTCTAAGCTGCTTCAATCATTTCCTCCACTTTGTGCTGGGCGGCCGACTGATCTGCAGAAACTGGCTCCCACCCAGAGCTGGCCAGTCCCAACAGCTGGTGCCTCCACCAGCTTACGCTGCAGCGGCTCTCAGTGCTTAGCTTTTTTTTTAGGTTTTTAGGAAAACACTGCAGTGAAGCTCTGCCTCAAACTGGTAGAGAGAAGATAAGAGAATCGGCTAAAAACCTGCGGGGCGCCTGTGGCTCAGCACCAGCTGTAGTTCCGTGAGCGGCCAGGAGGGGGCAACCACGCGCCACCTGCAGCTTTACATCAGGTCTAACGCTGCATTGAAGGAAGGTCTTCCTCCTGTGGTGGTAGTAGATGTGCTGCAGAGACAGAAGCTCCAGCTGATGCAGCGTGGGCGGTCATTCATCACCTGCTCCTCCTCACTCCCAGCTCCGCTTGCTGTCCTTGCACCGCGCCTGCTGCCTGACGAGCGTCCTCACACCCGCCACATGGATCACGGCGCCCAGTGGCCCCTTGGAACCTTGGGACATTACTGATCAATGCCACAACTTCTGTGACAACTAGTCATTTCTGCAGCATCTGGCCATCGCTCATGCTGCTGGAATCCGATGTTTAAAGACCACACGCGCGCATGCAGCTCTCCAGGCACTTCACACAACACACTGTGTTTGCTTTGATTAATGGCTCGCTGCTTTTCATTTTCTTCTCACCACCTCGTAGCCAAACGTTGCCAGTTTGAATCAACGTGTATAGACCCAACTGCACATTCTGCTCAGTAAATGATTTATGCTAAGGTGACGTGTGCTGTATCAAGAATTACAAATTAGTTCGTATTTAGGCCACTTTTTTCAAACGTAACGCGTCTGACGATGCTTTTTACTACAACACATGAATGGACTCTGAAGTGTTTGCACAATGACAGACTTTAGAAGCAGAGCCCATGTTCTCCTACTTCTATACCTGAGGCCTAACTTCTGAGAAAAACTCAGAATCCACAGTTGAGCAGTTTATTCACAAAAATATTCGAAGGCCTTTGAAACATGGATAAAGGTCAAGGATACTCTAGAGAGGAAGATGCATCATTGTCAGATTCAATCAAGAGACGCCTTCATGAATGTAAAGACAGAGGATTTACAATTTACAACAACTGGAACACAACAGAAGAGAACTGACTCTACCAGAAATAGAATGTATGGGATTTGGAGCCTGTGAAAAGTTTCTAATGCACAAAGAATGGAAGGAAAGCGCCATCAGATGATGCCCCTGCAGCATTTAGATGAAATAATTTGACCTTCATCAGTCTGGACAGGATTTAAAGCGTTCCCGGCCCTTTTGTGTAAAGTCCTACACAGCTTCATAAACTGCTTGTTCGTAGCAGACAGCTGTAAATGTGTCACGCACGCGTTGAGACAAACCATTTAGTTTCCTTTGAGGTGAATTCATTAAGAAGTGACACTTTCTCTTTTTTTCTCCTCAGCTGCCTCTGGAAATAGTCTGAGCGTAGCAACACGGCTCCCAGTGGAAAAAGGCTGCTTAAAGATTTATAAGCCACGTTTTGGGCTGATGGGGCATTTAAAGGCTAAGTGATCTCATGGCCCCATTGGCCAGACTCACAAACCATTTATCCACCAGGACCCATTGTGACCAGAGCATTATCCACAGCCATTAAGCCAACTTTAGGGAAGACTTTTATTAACTATGAAGACGAAGCTTCAAGCACATGTTCCGTATCCAGGAAGCCGCGTCACAGAGTTGGAGGATGTTCTGTACATTTACAGAACGTGTCACAAAAACATCATCAATGTCAGCAAAACCGTTAATCCTCCGCTCTGAGGACAGTTAAGCCCCGCGAGCCCCAGTCCTTCCTTCACTTTGCATGTGCACCTGTGCATGCTGATGATTTTACACAGGCCGTGCACGCGCGTCTTCCTTCAGTTTGTGTTCATTTTTACAATATATCCATAAACACAAACATCTCGCTGCGTTTCTGCCCAGAGATGAAGCAGCTAAATGCGCCTGGTCCCCGTGGACACGTGGGCCGAGCTGAGGAGGTAATGAGACGTGACAGAGAGGGTCTAACAAGGAACAGGTGGCATATTGCTGTTAGTGACAATTAAGCCATTAAAGGCCAACAGAGATTATTTTATTAACATGCGTTGACGTTGGGAAATCTTAGAGACAGAGGAGAGAGTCGGACAAATTTGCCATATGCTCGGTTGATAAAAAGCAAAAACAAGCTGTAAACCACACTGACACCGAGCATTAGCACCATTTACGCTCATACGTCGGCTTGACTGCGTCCTCGTGCATCAGAGACGGAGCAACATCGAGTGTTTGAGTTGTGCTTCCTGCTACTTAAAGACACTTCAAGTACATATTAATATTGGTGTCTAGTATATATAAGTAAATTAAAGACGTTCTCAGCTATTTCTTATTAGTTGAAATGAGTTTGGAACGTGACTGAACCTGAAGCGTTGGCTGATGATTTTATGTGTCACGTTTCACTTAATAGAATGTGAAATAAAAGTACAACTTATAAAAGTATGTAACAATCGCCGTGTCAGCGTAATAATCCTTTTCCGTGGCAGACGTTTGAATGTGTCATAGCAGGAGAAGCACAGGTGCTCTCGGCAGTAAGTGTCACTGTGTGACATTACGGAAACAGCTAAATGGAACGGAAAATGGAATTTAACCGCCATTAACTTTATTATTTACACCTGAGCCTTTCCTCCTGTGACAAAGAGCCGCTCGCTGGCTGATGTCTGGTTTAAAGGCCTCTCTGCACGGAACATAAAGAAGTGACACAGGACAAGCTGTGAAAGACAAACAGACGGAGATCTGGAATGAACAGGAATGAGCTTTAAATAAATGCATCACACGAATAATCGGGTAACGAAGTTTATAGTTTTTGATCAACAACTTAACAGTGATGCTTGTTTTGCCTGATGGTTCCTGTGCATCCATGTGTCATTCATTAGTATATATTTAATATGTGTCTCTCACAGACAGGCAACAGCCCCTAACGTGTCCTGTGTGAGAAAGCAGCGTATGAAGACTCCATGCCATGATCTAATGTTTCCTGATGCTGCTACTCTTCTTCTGTGGTCATAACACGCGGCGTCTGCTCATTTACGTGACAGCCGTCAGCACAGGTGGGAAACGGACTGTTAGTGCGGCAGCAACAGCTCCTGGAGCGTCTGATCTCACCGGTTTCACCAGAATTAAGTGTTTTGGCATAAATAAATAAATAAATATACACTCAGGGTAATCCAGCCTCGCTGCACAACTGCCAGCTGTTTCTGTGCAGATGTCAAAGGCTTTGTCGTGTTTTGTCCAGATGTAATTCTTCCACTTTGCAACACACCCAGAGCTCATCAGATAACACGCAAACATCGTCACAGGAAAAAAGCGTTCATTGTGCTTTTGGTTTGGATTTCCACTTTAAGCCGCTTATGTCGCCGGCGCAGTGTTCGCTCCGACCGTCAGGGGGCGCGTCACCGAGTCTCTGCTCAAAAACACTCCCTGAATCCCACATTGTGAAGAGGGAGCCACTTTCACCAAGTGTGGACGCTGACCAAGTTTGATCGCCCCGATGATCGCCGCGCGTGAGCTCGCGTGACCTCCCGCTCACCGCCGAGTCCGAAGCCCGAAGCCCGAAGCCCGAAGCCCGGACGCTCCTGTCCTCGGGGTCGGGGGTTGGGACGACCCAACATCTCCGTCCGCACGGGAAGCGAGGAGTGGGGGAGAGAGAGAGAGAGGGGGCACGAGCGGAAGAGACGCAGAAATCACAAACAAGCGAAGCTGTAGAAACGCGCGAGGCTGTTTTCTGCGTGCGTCAAGGCGCGAAACAAAGTAGCGTTCCGCGGAGAATGTAGAGTGCTGTTGTTCCCCTCCTTCCTTTTCCACGCTTCCGCCGCCGTGGAGCGATGTGGAGGTCGCGTCGTGGAGGTCCACGGATCCGGGCGCCGTAGGACGATCGGAGCGGACGCGGCGTCGTTCCCTCGGTTTCTTCGCTCCACATGAATTTCTCGCCTGTGACGTGTAACTTGTGAGGAAACGTTAGATGCAAATGCAGCGCGCGACTCCGCGCTCCGGTTCCACAACTGCACGGGTCTGAGCCGCTTCCCCTCATTGTGTAGTCGGCGGCGCTGCTCGCTTCACTGAAATGTGAAACACCGGAGAAGTCGCCGCGCATCCAGCTGTTTTATCCGTCAACGCCGCCTCGCGCAATTTGGATTTAAAAAGCGGAGAAAACTTTTTGAGAATGAAGAGGAGAAAGATCCGGCAGCACGCCTGATTTCTGGTTCCACTCGCCGAACTGGATCTGTCGAAGCGGGCCATTTCAGCCTTCACCATTTCCATGTTTTGGAGCGAGCGGAGCAGCCGCGCGTCGGAGCGGGCGTAAAGTGCCATGACCCGCCGTAGCTGCCGCTTCTGAGCCGCGACACCGCCCGATCGTGAGGGACAGAGACGGACCGAGGCGTCCGGCGCCGAACCGCCCGACCGTAGCCTGCTGGTGCGCCGAAGCCCCGCGTTCAGCCCAGCTGTGGGTCGCTGAGTCCGAGGAGCGCCTCCGGAGCCGACATGGAGGAGTGGAGACAGTGCGGGCGGTGGCTGATCGACTGCAAGGTCCTGCCCCAGAACCACCGGGTCGTGTGGCCCTCGGCGGCCGTGTTCGACCTGGCGCAGGCCCTGCGGGACGGCGTGCTGCTGTGCCAGATGTTGCACAACCTCTCGCCCGGGTCCGTGGACCTGAAGGAGATCAACTTCAGACCTCAGATGTCACAGGTGAGTCTCGGTGGATCGAGCTCAGCTCGTGAGCCTGGGTCCCTTTTCACCTGCTCGGCCTTCGGACGCTCCGATCTGTCTCAACCAGCGAATTCCAGTTGATACTGCGTCCAACGTGTTGACGTACAGGTGCCTCTTATGCGTGACTTGTTCACAGCGAAGTGTGTTTTTAGCAGAAAAACTCAATCACAATAGTATCAGCAAAAAAGCAGCAGTTAAGGGGATGAACGAGCGTCTTTGCATTAGTTTTAGTTATTGGAAAGGATTTATTTTTTCCATAAATGTGATTTTCAACAAGAAGTGTAATAAGTTAAGTTCTTTTAGGTCAAACAAGTACAACAACGATCTATAACAGATAAAAAATCCACAAGTAATTAGTTACGTCACCAATTAGCGGTTGCAGCCAATCACCGGATGTGTTCGTTAATAAAGGCGCAGCGCAGTTGCTCGTTAACAAGGTGAACGCCTGAGTGACGCAGGCGCAGAGGCTGCGGCAAATGCTGGCGACGCCGCAAACGCACCTCGGCGGCGGCGTCTTCTACGAGGAGATGAAGGTAAAGACTGAACGCTGCACAAATGAACCTGCAGCAAACGTCCTCCGGACGTGTGTCACGGTGAACTTCCGTTTGAGCGGCAGCTGAGTTGTAAACGTCATATGTAACGTACACTCATAAGTTTAACAGGAGGCACAACTATGACTCCACACTGATCTGTCATTTAAGAAGCTGCATATGAAGAAGTCTAATTCAGAGCTGAGTTTCCTCCACCCTGACGTCCGCTGGTCTTCATTACTGTGTGAAGGCCGTGGGGGTCAGTGAACGCCTCACGGCGGCCCACGTGCGTTCTCCTGTTGCAGCGCCCACGGGCCCAGGTCTCGTCATGTCAGAGCTGCAGACAGCACGTTTGTGTGGGACACCTTCCGTGACCCGCTTCTGTCACCGCAATGTGTGAACGCGTCGGTGTTGTGTGTGTGTGTCTGGGTTTGTGTGTGTCTGGGTTTGTGTGTCGTTTGCTATGTTTTGTGTGTCGTTTGCTGTGTTGTGTCTGTCTGGTTTTGTGTGTCTCTGTCTTTGTGTGTTGTTTGCTGTGTTGTGTGTGTGTCTGTCTGGGTTTGTGTGTGTCGTTTGCTGTGTTGTGTCTGTCTTTGTGTGTGTCTGGTTTTGTGTGTGTCTGTCTTTGTGTGTTGTTTGCTGTGTTGTGTGTGTGTCTGTCTTGTGTGTGTCTGTCTTGTGTGTGTCTGTCTTGTGTGTGTCTGTCTTGTGTGTGTGTGTGTGTGTGTGTCTGGGTTTGTGTGTGTCTGTCTTGTGTGTGTCTGTCTTGTGTGTGTGTGTGTGTTGTGTCTGTCTTTGTGTGTGTCTGGTTTTGTGTGTGTCTGTCTTTGTGTGTTGTTTGCTGTGTTGTGTGTGTCTGTCTTGTGTGTGTCTGTCTTGTGTGTGTCTGGGTTTGTGTGTGTGTGTGTGTGTGTCTGGGTTTGTGTGCGTCGTCTGCTACTTCTGTGGAACGATCTGTCACTGAGAAACAACAAACATGTTTGTTGGTTATTGTTTTTTTTGTCAAACCCAAAACGCCGCGTTTCTCTGGTTTTATTGACGTCAGGCAAACATCAATCTGAGCAGGCTCCATGTAGCATTGAAGCTAAAGCCCTTTTCTCGCTCACCACCGCTGGACTTCACAGCTGCAGCGCTGACGCCCACGATGACGCGGCCGCGAGGCCCGCGCCGCTTGGCTCCGCCCACTAATCCGTTCTGAGCGTCTGCAGCGCGGGCGGAGGGGAACCCTCAGTGACAGATTGGGTTGAACACAATCATGGCAGCCAAACAGTGTGTGTGATTTATGATAAGGGAAGGTCAGAGCACGTGTGCTTCAACAGGGGGGTGGATTAGTCAAATGCAGAGGAGGTGGAGCGCAGCGGATCTATTATTTGCTCTGGACCAAATTTCCTCCCATCAACGGCTTCAATTGGGGGATGATTGATAGTTTGTGAAATGGACTTTTTCCGTCTGAACATCGCGTCTGTTTAGCGCGCGTTGGACTCGGGTGCAGGTGTTACGTGGTTAATGCCCAGTCATTCAATGGGTTTGAATGAGCCCAGCAGGTCCTCAGCCCATGTCCAACCTGCTTCAAACCTTTATTTATGGAGAATTGTCAACAAAAACTGAACTCATTGGTTTTAAATTACTATAAAATGAATGTTTAGGGCTTTTGAATTCAATCTTGTTTTATTTCCATGATTCTCAGAGTCAGGATTTGTGAACGGCTTTAATAATCACACATGCAGTCGATGAGACCATCAGGGCGTCCGTCTGGTTACAGCCTGCTGCTTCTCAACATTCTGGAACAGATCCAGTCCCCTGTCATCGTTTAAAAGGTTACAAAATGGAGGGACTGTGAATGGATCGGAACGAGTGAGCGTTTGTTGAGGAGAAATGTTCAAACGGAACAGAGAAAGTAATTATCACCTGAAGTCTGTTTGAGCCACAGGTGGTTCAATGTCTCTAAGGCAACGAAAGCAAGTTCATCAGCACGGAGCATATTCTGTCTGGAAATATTACTATTATTACTACTATTATTACTATTATTAATGTGCATCCGTGTGAGTGAAAAGGGGAACGTCCAGTCACGCACCTTTGCCCTTCACAATGAGGAAGGCTCGTTCATCTGTAGTGACTGTGTCAAAGCCAGCGGTCGGTGGAGGCGTCATGAAAACCAACGCAGGACGAATTGAAACCCACTTCTTTAGTTTGGGCCTTGTGGAACGAAGCAGGCTGGTGAGAGGTGCTGGAAGCCAAGCGGTGCCAGCTACATGTCCGGGTAGAACCGCTGCTTAGTCATTCTGAACACCAGTGTGGCTAATCAGAAAATAGCTGCGTTCTGACCTCACTCACCCTTTAATCACGAGAACACGAGCGTCGCGTTTCTGAGCAGGAGACAAAAGAGGACGCCAACGAGGTGAAGCTGTTTGAAGGGCAATCACAAGCTGGCCTTCGTTTAAAAAAGCAGGAATGGGCTCCTTTTAAAGGCTGCTGAGACTGTGGTTCGTAGCCCAAGGTGGTAAATGGATGTTTAATGAGCGCTGGCGTTTGGTGGAGATGCTTTGGAGCTCAGAGTTTACACATCCTGAATCCAGCGCCTCAGGCTGTGTCTGAGAGACAAGACCGGGCCCTGCCCTGAGAAGCTTTGTGTGGGAGCTAGTGTGAATACCTTGGGGATGACTCAGTGTGTGTGTGTGTGTGTGTGTGTGTGTGTGTGTGTGTGTGTGTGTGTGTGTGTGTGTGTGTGTGTGTGTGTGTGTGTGTGTGTGTGTGTGTGTGAGCGATGCTCCGGTACCTGAGCTCCGCCTGCATCACTGCTGGCTGAACCCACAGCTGCTCCTGCAGCTTCCAGCTCCACTGGGCTCCGGATCCCACACAGAGGCCGCATCCTCACCGATGGAGGATCTCCCTCCGCTTCCGGCTCCTCCCACAAACATTGGCAAAAAACAGGAGCTGCTGGGAGTCAATTTTATTAAGCAGTAGCTGTTTTGCTTTTCTACCATTTTGTTATTAGCCATCATTGATCATTTATGCTCTTGTACCATTCTAAACTCATGATTGGTTGCAGGTAAAATAACGAGCTAAAACGGACTCGAGGCCGAGTCTCCAGAGCAGCGCATTCCATCATGTAGAAGCAGGATGAATTCAGCAGTCTTTGTTTGGAATCATGGTGCCCCCCCCCCCAGGGTAATTTAATCTCAGGCTTAGGTCTGTTTTGACCCTGTGACCCCAGCGCCCATAGGACGCAGGTAATACCGCTAATGGAGCTCGTTAGTGGCGAGGGGGAGTCGACAGCTGGGGCGGTGGCACCGGAAGCTAATGGGATCGACCAGGAGGGAGGAGCCCTTTGTGGGAGTCCCGCTCCGGAGGTCAGGGAATCATTTCAAATGGAACCTCCAATATTTGTGTGTCTCGCGTGTTGACATTTCTACGACTGGCCTTTTGAACAAGCTGCAGTTTCTAGAATAGAAATGGCCTTTGTTTCCAGGCGTCCGCGTCACAGGTAGCGAGCGCAGCCTGCGGGCGCGCCCGGACCTGGCTGGTTCTGTGCAGGCTGTTTGGATCACTGCTTGGTTCCACAGTGAGGGCGGGTTGTGAGGCTCATGGCTCACAGAGTGGCATGAGGTCACTTCATCAGGCGACGCCTCGCACTGGGACAGGTTTAACACTGTCCAGTCGAAGGCTTGAACTAAAAATACATCTTCCCCCACAGCCAGAAGCAGCAGCCGGAACGGCACCGGCGCTGGTCCGAAAGGATGGTGTCCAGCTGCTGCCGTTGCACTCGGGCCATTTTGTTTCATGAGCTGAAAATCCATTCTCTTAAAAAGCTGAGCCAAATGTCAGCTCTACAAACACATTGAAAATCTTTGTCTCCAAGGAAAGGTTGAAATGTTTCATAGATCGGCGGCGCCGGCTGCTGCAGAGTGGAGCCCAGCGTTTACTGGGGCTAACGTCTCGACCAGCACCAGAACCTGCAGGAAGCGTGAAGGGAGGGGGAAGATTCATCGGCGCTCCACATGTAGAACGGTCCCATGAGCTCAAAACATGAATAAAACGCAGCACATGCTTCATGTGAGGGGGACGAACAGGAAGCCAATGATCTACTTTACTTTAACACGACATGTTGGCAAATGCCTGTGTAACAAACCACTGCCGCCACAGAAATGAGCAATGCAAACTCAGAGTAATTCAAGTTTGATTCCAGCGCGTCCTCCTTCAGTAAATACAATAAATCACCGCTTTAATTTGCCCTGTTTGAGCTGTTGTTTCCAGGCAGAAATCAGAACAATCAATGGCTGAGGGTTTTTCTCATCAGCAAAGCCTCAGTCTGTGTCTGTGTCTGTGTCTGTGTT
Organism: Betta splendens; assembly: GCF_900634795.4. Classification (NCBI taxonomy): domain Eukaryota; kingdom Metazoa; phylum Chordata; class Actinopteri; order Anabantiformes; family Osphronemidae; genus Betta; species Betta splendens. The sequence continues at coordinate 1,264,354 of NC_040892.2, read as the reverse complement.
TGAATCATCATTAGTGTTGCCTACATCATTTTGACAGCCGGTGACGGGCTTTAATCGATCAAAGCCTGAGGACGCGTTTAAGAGGACGGTTTTCATAACTGACTTGCTACTTTATCACTTTCATACTTTTGTAGAGATTCCCCATTTTAGTTCAGAGTATGAGGACACAAGGCTTGTTGAGACCCCGCGGGCTCTGAAGGTGAGGGACCCAGATGTGCTTTAAGTGATGTCATCCAGAGGCAGCTCCCAGCTCATCTAGTAAATGGTGCCGGTGGCTACTGGGGCGGCTCTAATTGTGGGCCTCTGATTAGCTCCTCAACTCTGGGGACGCGTTACACTTTGGCAGGCGAGTCCTGTGCTGCTCACTGGAGATGGACCAGGAGCAGGCGGCCGCATGGACCGGCCTGCTTCCAGAGCAGCGCCGTCTGCACGTGAGAACGCTCTGCTGGGTGCCTTCACTCCACAGAGGGGGAGCAGCGAGGAGGAGGAGCAGCGAGGAGGAGCAGCGAGGAGGAGAAGCAGTGAGGAGGAGCAGCTAGGAGCAGTGAGGAGGAGGAGGAGGAGGAGGAGGAGCAGTGAGGAGCAGCTAGGAGGAGGAGGAGCAGCGAGGAGGAGGAGCAGCGAGGAGGAGGAGCAGCGAGGAGCAGCGAGTAGGAGGAGGAGGAGGAGGAGCAGTGAGGAGCAGTGAGGAGCAGCTAGGAGGAGGAGGAGCAGCAGCTAGAAGGAGGAGGAGCAGCGAGGAGGAGGAGCAGCGAGGAGGAGGAGCAGCGAGGAGGAGGAGCAGCGAGGAGGAGGAGGAGCAGCAGCAGCGAGGAGGATGAGGAGCAGCAGCGAGGAGGAGCAGCGAGGAGGAGCAGCGAGGAGGAGCAGCGAGGAGGAGGAGGAGCAGCAGTGAGTAGGATGAGGAGCAGCAGCGAGGAGGAGCAGCGAGGAGGAGGAGGAGCAGCAAGGAGGAGGAAGAGCAGCGAGGAGAAGAAGTAGCAGCGAGGAGGAGGAGGAGGAGCAGCAGCGAGGAGGAGCAGTGAGGAGGAGGAGGAGGAGGAGCAGTGAGGAGGAGGAGGAGGAAGAGCAGCGAGGAGGAGGAGAGGAAGAGCAGCGAGGAGGAGGAGGAGGAACAGTGAGGAGGAGGAGGAGGAGCAGGGAGGAGGAGGGGCAGTGAGGAGGAGGAAGAGCAGGTCCTGTCTCTGGACCCAGATGGCTGAATGTCCCCCTGCAGCTCAATGCATAAGGTCTTTTTTGTCCTTGTTTGTTAATTGATTTTGACACTAGTTCTGGCGGGAGCCGCTCCGTTTTGATTGGCGTCTGTCGTGATGACAGACTGTCAGCGGCTCCGCTTTGTGAGGAGCTGTTGACAGCGCTGCTTGGTTGAGTTCAGTTTCTGTCTGTGGTGTCGGCTCATCGTGTCTGCTTCCTGTGGTTTGGACCAGATTAGGACCTGTACCTGCACCCCCACCCCCCTCCACACACACACACACACACACACACACACACACACACACACACACACACTCTGCTGCTACGGGAGCCGTGTTTTGTGTTAACCATAGATTTTCAGGCTTTGCTTCGCCACAGAATCGCCACCAGAAGCACCACTATCCCATTACGGATGTGTATTGATCATATCACATAATTGGCTGTGGAATAGGAAGGGCACAGAGGAGGTAGGGTTACAGCGTTAGCGCCAGGCCCATAAAAAGGAAGCACTTATTGATCCTTCACAGCTCAGGCTCTGGTTAATCATGCAAACAAAGTGGAACACTGTCGTTGGTTGTAAAAGGCTGGAGGAGATCATTTCCTTTTACCAGCAGCTCTTGGTGGCTTTTGTTTCAGTGTGTTTTCTGTTTATCATTATGATCTTCACCTTTATGGCCTTATAGAACATGTGTGTTCCGTCTGAGGCGTGTTCCACCTCCACGTTTCCTACTTTAACATAACCTTGAGTAGCTGTTTTCATCTGCCAATTAACAATCAGTGAATAGAATGAACCTGTCGCGTCCTTTTAGTTCTAGTAAACAGAACTTTATGTTTGGGTTTGGTCCAGTTTCCCACGTATGGAATTGTTGTAGGGAGATAAGGATTATTTGCTTTCCTCTGCGCCACCAGCTGCTGCTCGAGGCCTCGAGCAGCGAGTGCAGAAACAGGCTGCAGAGCCTCGTTTTTATTCTGGAGGTTTGAAACCAGCGAGTCCTTACGTTGGTGAGTTTTCTTTTCTCCCTATTAATGTATCTGTAATAAGCTGCCGTGGCGAATACTAATGAAGTTGCAATTGTCACTGTTAACAAAGACCATGAAAACCTACATTAAGCTTTAATCTACTGCTGGAAGTTATCACACTGAATTCTCAGAGCAATTTAAGAAGTCCTCTGTTGGACGGAGAGTCAGAGGGAAACGCGAGTGAAATGAGGCTCCTGCTCCAGTGTTGTCCTGTTTGTATTTAGTCTAAAGCTGAACGTCACCCGCCTGGAAGCTGAGTCACAGCAGGACAGGACAACCAGCTTTAAGCCCACACACACACACACACACACACACACACACACACACACACACACACACACACACACACACACACACACACACACACACACACACACACACACACACAGGCTCACAGTTCTGTGTTTTGTACCCATTTGTTGCTTCAGTCGTGATTCACCTCATGGGAATAAGAGGAATTTTATTGTGTGGGTTCATGTGATGCAGACCAGTTTTCCTGTCAACCTGTGATGGATGAGGTTTCTAAAAATCCTTTCTCAGAAGTGCCAGCTAGAGGATAGCAGGTGATCTTCCTGCATCCAATTTTCCCATCTGAAAAAGGTGAAGACAAATCTTAAAGCTGCTTCAGTTTGGTGTTGAGTGAAAGCAAGAGTAAGATTATAGAGAGGAAAGTAAATTAAACAGGGTCAGAAAAGCAGAAGGCGGAGTCGCAGAGAATATGACTGAGAGGAGCCCCCTCCCCCCAACACACACACACACACACACACACACACACACACACACACACACACACACACACACACACACACACACACACACACACACACACACACACACACACACACACACACACACACACACACACACACACACACACACACACACACACAAGCTCAGTCTTTGATGGTCCTTTTGTAACTTGGCCTCCAAAGAGCAAACAAAGATGTTGCTTAACTGTGGCACTGAGTGGTTTAGATGCCGTTGGTCTCTGTCCTCACACCAGCGGCTAAACGAGTATTTAATGCAAATGTCCTGGTTGCGTTTAGAAAAGGGAGGCTGGAAATGTGTCCCGTGTTCAGTAATAATTAATTCTACTAATGTGGAATCATTTGTGTACTAGGATTGCAGAGCTAATAGTTAACCCTTCAGCATGACGGTGTTTGTTAAGGCTGAGCTGTAACCGGCCCCAGGCCGTTGTGTTGGAGCTGCGTGGAGGTCAGACCTAAATGTGATGAGCGTCTTGTGCTCTTCTTTGCACCTTCCTGCAGCTGCTGATGACAGGCTTCGTTCACCTGTTTGTCCACGTTTCCCTCTCCTGGTCTCTCCGTTCGCCGCTCCCCACCTCCTGCTCAGCCGAAGCGCTGGGCGGGTGTGGACCCCCCCCCTCCCTCCAGCAGTGAGGCAGACAACCGACACATCTGGAGGCAGAACAGAGGCCCGACCGCACCCGGACCGGGTCGGACCGGTCCAACAAAGCTTGGCCTGAGACCGGACCTGCTGTTCCAAACCCGCTGCATTCTTATCATGACTTTGATTCCTGAGCAGACTGTGTGTGGCTGTGTCTCCTTTACTGAGTGGGATAAAAGGTCTTATTTTCTTTTGTTTTCAGGCTGACATTGGTTTTAATGCTGTGCATCTCCATCTGTCTGTGAAAAGCGCCTTCTCACTGATTTTCACTCTTTTATCGCTGCAGCAGGATCATTGTTGAGCCTGTTGACTAGTTTCTGCTCTGAGGTCTCAGTCAGAAACCTCCCTGCACTGATGTCAGCAGCTCTTTCTGCATCGCTGACCCCGTGGGAGGATTTCATGCAGGTGCTGCAGCCAGAATTAGAAGTGTGGAATTAAGGAGGCCAACTTCTGCTTTGCAGCATTTACATGCGTTCGTCTCGGTCTCTGTTCTTTCCTGCCTGTATTTGTGTAGCACAGTTGGCTGCGTCAGGTCACAGCGGTTGGAAGCAGTGGATGTGCTTCCCCCAAATGAATGCAAATTATTCTTACTGTAACGTTTGTATATAATGGGTGCTTCTTAGAGCAGCTGGAGCCAATGCTGGCACATGGAAAATATGATTATACACTTGATCCAAACACTTTTGTTGCACTGGACTGAAGAATTAATTCAATATTGAAATAGTTTTGACTTGTTGCAACATAGAATGTGTCCAAGCAAAACCAACTGGAGCCTCCTCCGTTTGGATTCAGTTCTTATTGTTAAGAGTTGCTGAAGATGCTCCAGCAGCGATTGAGCAAGACTCTGATTCGCTCTGTGCAGTCACACACATCGTGTGATCGCTTACGTCTCGTATTTACATTTGGATGAAGATGAGTTGTCGTGTCCTCGGTAAATGAAGGTGAAGGGAGGCATCTATTGCACCGTTTGCTAATGATGGTCTCTCCTTTGCACTATATTGATTCTATTCAAAAGCCCTGAACGTCCTGTTGTCCTGTTGCGGTGGGAACAGCCTGCTGTGGTTGTGGATGAACAGACCTCAGGCCGCTGAGCCTGTTTGTTTGTGTGCGCTTGGATTTACAACCCTTTCTTCCCACTCTGACCTTTTCACATGTAAGATATTGTCACGCTGAGGGATCTCGGCCGGACCCTCACACGTCCTCCGTGCAGCGCTCGGCCTTTGGATCAGTCCATCCAGACACGCAGCCGTTTCCACTCTGCTGCTTCACGTTGTGCCCGAGGCCCGGACGTGCGCTGGCTCTGACCCGCTCGTCTTTGCCCCCGGCACCGCTTTCACTTTTCTTTTTCCTCTCATTGTTTTTCCAATTTGACTTGACCTTGACGGAGGTGCAGGGACGGTGTGGGAGCGTTTTCCCCGACCACCACCTTCAGATAGGTTACGGAGATGATAAACTGCGCTGCCTGGTGACATCCATCTTCTCCGCCTTCTTTGTCTTTGTTTCAGTGCAGAAGAAGTAGAAGTGTTGAATGAGGATGAATTTGGTTTATGTCTGAGTAACTGGGACGTGGTTCTGGAGGGTGACGGGCTCCATTAGAGCTCGGTCTCTGACTGGTGCAGACGTGTGGTATCTCAGCTTTAACTGTTGGGAGATGATCACAGGTTAAATGAGCTCACTCTCATCCAGACGGCTGAAGGCCGCTGTTGATCGGCAGAACTGATGTTTTCTCGTAGTGTAATTGAATTTGCGCTGCCTTTGGTCGTTACCAGTGGTTTGATTTCAAGAAACGTGCTTTTGGGTTCAGGTCGCGCTCCTTGTTTTGCTGCTAGGCCTGTTTGTGTTAAACAAACAGCTGAGCGGTTCATGGAAACGTGGGCTGGAGGTAGTTTATGATCTGTAATGATATCAATAAAGTTCATTAAGCTGTAATTATGCGGGTAACGCGTGACCGCCCTGATGCTCTGGTGCATGTTAATGTAATTTGCATGTTCATTTCCATGTCTAGACAAATTGTCCATGCAAATGATGATGTAAATAGCAACCTCCTCAATACACAGTGTTTGTGACTTTTCACTGTGGCCATCGTGCTACTGTTTCTTGTGGTGTGAACACTCTGCTATTGAACTTTCTTATTTAAAGTTTTCCCAGTTCACTGCTCACAGATGTGAGCGTTGGAATGAAGCACGAGACGAGAGATTGATGTTTAAAAGACAGAAGCAGCAGGTGCTTCTCTGCGCGGCCTCTTCCACATCTGTGGAGGCTTCGTCGTCTGTTCTCTGCCTGTGATGCACCAGCGACCCGTCCACGCTGTGGCTGTGGAGTGGTCCTGTACCAGCGTGGGTCGGACCCAGAACATCCACAGAGGGCGGGGAAATGGATGCACCGCTGTTTCCCTGTAACTCTACATGCAAGTGCTTCAGTTTTCACCGACGCTGACTTCAGGCCGAGCTCCTTGGTGCTTGGGTTAAATCATTAGAATCTAAGATCACAAAGTGAAGTAGCTTAATGCTCCATCAGATGTAGATGGTGTGATTATAAACCCAAAGGTGCCTCATGTTATCAGGGGTGGTGATTAAAACAATCTGAGGGAGGAAGTGACAGAGAACGGCAGCTGCGTCTTTGTTACTACCTGAAAACAGAAATCCTGCTTCAGCAGATTCACCTGTTGGTTATTGATTGACGAGTGTCTGACAGTTAATGATTGATGTTCAGACGTGTTTATTGCTCTGTAAAATGTAACTACAGAAAGCTGTTTGTTGGTGGAGGTTATGAACACATGAACCGTGCAGAAGCTGCGCTGCCTCTTCCATTCATCGTGACTGATGGAGACTTCCTGTGGCTGATGCTTGGCTTGTCCCACCCTGCATGGATGGAGCTCCAGCGTGGGGGGAGGGGCCACGCGGCCCACGTCCTCCTGGAAGCGCTGGGTGGAAGCAGACAGCTGAGTGCTGGTGGCCTCGGGCCCCTTTCAGCCCCGCTGACCCTCCCGTCGCCTGTGCTTCCTCAGCCACTAATTAAAAACGACCCGATTCCTATCGCTGACCAGTGGAGGGAGGGCTATTGAAATATTTAACCAGAGAGCTGGAACGTTACCTCTGGTTGAGGACGTGGGATTAATTAAAAATGTGCACATGGTACAAGCTGCACATGTTAAATATCTGTAAGCTGTAAATAGAACATTCAGAATAAAGAGAAGCTGGTAATAAATCATGTTTAGTTTGTAATTGCTCTTT
>NC_040892.2:1235000-1252500 GCF_900634795.4 Betta splendens | reverse complement strand
GGCGTCTCCTCCTGCTCTCATGAGCTCTCACTCCGTCCTCCGGCAGATGGAAAACCTACTATTATCACAAGTCCCCAGCGCACCTCTGAGACTTCATCATCCTCATATCTCCTGCCTCATACGGGCCTCTCGGCCCCTGTGTTGTTCTGCTGCCAGCGCGTGTGTGTGTTCTTGAACTTGCCACGTAGTGAGGACCAAGCATTTCTCTACAGGAACGGGGACTTTGGAAGGAGCGAACACATTTCAGCCAGTACTCATTCATTTTAATCAGTTCAGATGAGCTTTTAGGGTGACGGTGCACGTTTAGTGACTGTCAGGTTAAAGAGCTAGTTGAATGCATTATATCAGTGACTGAGGCTCATTCACTGTTTGCTGCTAGTGAGGTCTTACTGTTGTTCTTCACTGATGGATGCGGTGCAGAGGCCGAGGCCAAACCACTGTCATGGATCAAAGGTGTCTGTTCTGAGCCGAGTGGTGACGGAGAAGCCGTTAAAGCAAATGGGCGCATGAAGATTCAGGGAGTCGCCCGCGGCTTTGAGGCAATCAGAGTGTGTGATGGAGATGAGGGTGGGCTCCTCCCGAACTGCTGCTGCCGCTGCTGCAGCTAACTGGGTTTTATTTTTGCTCAAATCCAGTTTGCAAAGAGCGACTGATCCATTTGAAATCTCCCGGCAAACAAATGGCCACTGCTGTGTATTAAACTTTTCCCAACCCGCTTCACTGGGTCGGCCTTCGCTCACTTACGCACACTAAAAAAAGCCTCAACTGTTTAACAGTGTTTGCTTGGCCTGAACCAGGAGCAGTTGCTGATCCGCGCCTTGTCAATATGTGCACTGATAACAGAGAAAGCAGCTCTAGGGTTTCTATCGATCCATTGATCAGCAGCTTGAATAGAGACGCCGCTGCTTCAGCTGAGGACGGGGTCAGTCTTTATACAGATGCACTTTACACACATGAAGCAGCCCATCGTAAAGTGGTGCCGTCTGAGGACAGGGTTCTAAGCTGGGAACGGAACACGGGCGCTTCTTTAGACCCATGGGGTTTGAATTTTAATATCATTGGGCGTCAACTTGTCAGGTTCAGTCTGTTCATACAGCTCCAGTAGACGAATCGTGTTTTATCGCTCTCTCTGTGTTTTTCCCCAGACTTTCGCTCATTTCTCCTGTCATTATTTCATTACATCAATTACCCCAGAACCACTGAGGAGCACTTGTGGTTCAGGTTGTGTTCCAAGTTGTCTGAGCTCTCCAGCTTCTAGCTCTCTCCCACGCTTTGTCACCGTCGCTGTGCTGAGGTCCAGTGCATCAGTGGGAGGTGCTGCTCTGATGTTACAGGAGCTCAGCTACTGATTATATGCGTGATTGATGTTTTATCCGCTTGATATGTTGCATGAGAACATATGACTTTTGTGCAGCCTTGATTCCACGTCTGTGCTGCGTTTAGGGACGGTACGTGGCGTGGGCCATCTGTGTTCTAAAATGTATATGAAAGTAGGTCATGTGCTTTTGAAAAGGACCTAAACATAAGTTCTACTAAACTAATTCCATGCTTTCCATCCTCCGCAGTGTTTCTTAATGCAGCTAGAACGTCTCTGATCTTATGACACAACCGTTTCTCTCAAAAGTGGATGGAGGCATTTGAGTGGAAAGCGTGAGCTCTTGACAGGCTACAGCAGTAAAGGCAGCTGGAGTACAGCTCTGTGGTAAAAGACTGGGGCTAAGTGAGACGCATTCATGTTTGACCTGCATGCTTTTCAGCCCTGTCAACGTGTCTGTTATTGTGCCTCTGAGCCGGTCCAGCCGAGAGCCCGGGAGCTGCAGAGGCGCACGGAGGAGGGAAGTCACAGCCGCGCACACTGCAATTTAAATTTTAATTGCCTAGATTTATCTTCCCCATACAGTGTGACGGCTGATAAGTAGGCGTGATAGCGCAGAGCCTGTTGTTAAAGCCTGGCAACATCCAGATATCTGGGCAGGAGCCACACGAAATCGCAGAATGGATTTACGGCAAGCTTCTCTTTTTAACCCACACTCAGTCCAATGCACAGTTCAGGCCAGGCTTAAGTGCTTGTGTCCCTAAAGCCGCGCAAAGTGGCCTGTTTGAGTCAGGCTGCGACGTCACCTGCACTCGGCAGCGCTGCATTCGGCAGTCAGGCACACGCGTAGTCACCGACGCGTCCCATTACAAAATAAAAGCATGTTTTAAATGTCATGTTTGTTTTTGTAAGGACTGTGCTTCCTGTTTTCTTCCAGCATCTTATTATTTATCAGGGCGTATTTAGAAGCTGCTCTGTTTGACCTGTAGATTTCCAGGAACCAAACCTTCACTTTACTTTTTAACCTTGTGTCTTTTTGCATCTGCATCTGTCAGGTTAATGTCCAAAGCAGCCGCTTTGTTTTGACCTACATCCCTGCGTTGCCTCTGATTAAAGATTCAAACTCTAAAAGTTTTGAAAGCTTTCCAAGTGCATATTAGCTCCAGTGGCTCACATGAAGCTAATAATTGAGCGATTCCTTTACAGACGCCCTGAGGCTCAGTGTGTGTTCATGCCGGTGCAGATTCCGTTTAGAGCTCAGGGCACATTTCCATGAAGCTGTGAGAACGGGAGGTCCTCAGCTTGTCACACAGCACGGACTTCATCATTTAGACCCCCCCCCCCCAACTCCCCCGGCTCCTCCATACTGGCGCTCTCCTCGTCTCCTCCATCCATCTCTCCTTATCGTCCTCCAGCTCCGACTCCAGTGCATGCGTCACTGCTTCTCCACGTCTTTCACCACCATGTGATTCTCTCAACGTCGGTCACGTTTCATAAGTCGGTGATTGACCTCCATTTGTCCATTTCTCTCATTCCCGGTGCCTTTTCATGCCCTATTCCCAACAGCCGTTAAGATTCATTTACAGTCAAACCAGCATCGACGAATACAATGAAAGTGTAATTGAATAATTTTCTTATTGGGCACAGCGGCATCATGTGTAATTTCCTCAGTAAACACTGCGCCTCCATGCTGTTTGCTAATGTGTTCATGCTCAGTAGGCACCGTGCCCTGGAGTTGTGTCTCAGATTGTGCAATATGAAACAACAACCCAAGTGGGCGACGGTGAATATGGATGTGAACAATCATATCTCTTGTTTTCATCCTCCTCCTTCCTGCCACTAATCCAATTAAAAACCATAGAAATGTAGTTAATTGCCAACAATAGGCTCTTAATGGAGCAGCGTTGGACCATGTGTGTCTCAGAGGATGGAAGGATGTCGGCTTTAATGGGCCCGTGATGTTGTGTTTGCTCCCGAGCAGCCGATGAAGCAAAAGGACGGTGGCAGCGTTGGCTCGTCTGCTGATGGAGCCTCCGTCAGGTCGTTTATCCACTAGTGAGGAGCCTCCACTTCTGCGAGTGATGGCATTTGGTTGATGGTGCAACACTGAGTGGAGTAACCGCTCCGGCTGCGGAGGAAAAGCTTGTTATGCGGCTGTCACTAGATGGATGGAGCTCATTTGTAATTAGCATGTGGAATTCACAACCATAAAAAAATGGTGCGAGCTTGTTGGAATCGTCTTCTTGTGTAAATGCTGCACCCAAATGTGATGGGAGCAGTTTCCTGTTAGGAAAAAATGTTGGGATCAACGTTGAGGGCGGCTCAGTCTGTGGGAAGCACTGAGCTGCTTTATGTTGCGTGGCCCTGACCATTAGTTAGAATGAAAGCTTCCAGCCCAACATCTTAATCCTGCGGCTGCTCCTCCACAAACCTGAAGCACCGCTGCTGCGTGTTTGTGTTTGTGTTTGTGTTATTGAATGAGGCCTGTGCCGGCGCCGTGCGTCTCCCCGCTGCGTGACGGATGAACAGACAGTGGTACACGTCTCATTAACATTAGCCTCCTGGAGCGGGACCCCTGCTGTGACGGGAGTCTGATTACTGCACGGCCTCCATCAGCACAGAGCCGCGCTCCTGCTGCTCACACAGGCCTGCTATTGGTCCACACGCGCTTGGAGCTCAGCGCAGGTCATTATGAGCGTGTGCTGCACGTCTGTGTGCAGCTCCAGACATTGGCTGAGAGAGAGCGAGAGCGAGTTACTGCTGTTTCTTTAGTGTGTGGGGGTTCTGACGGTCATGTACGGTATAAAAATGCAAGTGACTGTTACACTGTGTGTGTGTGCGTGTGTGCGTGTGCGCTCGTGCGTGCATAATTGGTCTGAGTCTATTACAAAGCGTGGAATGTCTGGTGTTCAGCTCGTAGCTGGCGTCGCTCCACACCCACTCGGTTCAAAGCCGCGGCCGTTGGTGGGAGCGATAACCGGCTGCTTGAAGGCAATTCACATTCAAGTCAAGGCGTCTTTTCTTCTCCAGCGGTGGACGCATGTGAAGGTGCGGCGTCCTCGCAGCACATCCTCTATGAAGCAAAGCTAAACTGAAGCTTTTATTGCAGCGAGGTGCGTTTCCTTTTCATGTCCACGCCGCGCTGCATGTGGCCTGTGGCGGCTCTGATTCCACAGCATTTCAAAGGGAGCGGTTTTGCAGCATCCAGACATGGAGACACCTATTTTGCAGACGCAGATGTGAGTGTTGTTTTCTCATGGCCTCGTTCATACACTGATCTGCCCGCGTTGCCCTTTACCTGTGACTTTATTACACGCTGATGCAGAAAGCGCTTCATTTCTGATTGTAGACTTTTACAGTATTCTACCTCCGGTTGCACTTCATTAACCATAACGGCGAGCGCTATAAACCCAGCTCCGTGTTCAGCGTGCCAGCTCAGCTCACCTGAGCCCGAGCTCCTGCTATATCGACCGTTCTATCGAGTCCGTTGCCTTGAGGGAGCAGCTTCTGAGCTGGAGCTACAGACAAGTTGGAAAGTATAGAGGGCACTATATTGTGTTTGTTTCCTTCTTACTCAGCACGATAACGTCTACGATAAAGCTAAATGGACTGTTTGTGTCTCATGTTATCACCCTCCCATCAGAGTGTACACACACACACACACACACACACACACACACACACACACACACACACACGTATATATACATCTTTGGCCAAAGTCAGACAAAACACAGACATTCAAAGCTGTGATTCCAGATAATGTTGGCTGTTTGGGCAGAAAGCCCAGGAAAATAATCCACTTTACAAGTTAATGTAAGTTTGATTGAACCAAGATACTGTGAAAGATGAAGCCAGCGTTAAAGTAAAAGAATATGCGTTTAATATGTTTCTAATTGAACAGCTGCTGCTCAGCGTTTGTTTAAGCCTAATTTTATTGAAAACAAAATACTGACTGCAAACACAAGATCTGCTCCTGAAACATGGTTCATGCTTTTGTTTCTATAAAGGAGGAGCAGTATTAGTATCACATTTATATTAGTATTAGAGTATTAGTATTACATTTATATTAGTATTAGAGAACTAGTATGACATTTTTATTAGTATTAGCATATTAGTAGTACATTTATATAAGTGTATTAGTATTACATTTAAAGTAGTATTAGAGTATTAGTGTTACATTTATATTAGTATCTGAGTATTAGTGTTACATTTACATTAGTATTAGCATATTAATACTACATTTATATTAGTATTAGAGTATTCATATTACATTTATATAAGTGTTTTAGTATTACATTTATATTAGTATTAGAGTATTAGTGTTACATTTATATTAGTATTAGCATATTAGTACTACATTTATATTAGTATTAGAGTATTCATATTACATTTATATAAGTGTTTTAGTATTACATTTATATTAGTATTAGAGTATTAGTGTTACATTTATATTAGTATTAGCATATTAGTACTACATTTATATTAGTATTAGAGTATTCATATTACATTTATATAAGTGTTTTAGTATTACATTTATATTAGTATCTGAGTATTAGTGTTACATTTACATTAGTATTAACATATTAATACTACATTTATATTAGTATTAGAGTATTCATATTACATTTATATAAGTGTTTTAGTATTACATTTATATTAGTATTAGAGTATTAGTGTTACATTTATATTAGTATTAGCATATTAGTACTACATTTATATTAGTATTAGAGTATTCATATTACATTTATATTAGTATTACATTTATATTAGTATTAGAGTATTCATATTACATTTATGTTAGTATTAGAGTATTAGTATCACATTTATACTGTATTAGTATTAGCGTATTAGTATTACATTCATCCACTGTGTTTCCCGTCCACTGTGACGTCCGTCTGACGACCACAGGGTCGTGACCTCTGCTTCCTTTTACTGGTTTTTACGCAGCTAATTCCTAGCTTTTGTCTTTGTTTTCTTTGCTTTTGGTCTGAAAAGTCGTCTTGGAGATCGTCGAGGCTGTTCTCCTTCCGCTCTTAGAACCAGTGGGACGCAGGAAGCACGTTTTCCTCTGCAGTGTCACGTTCCCGTGTTTTGTTTTCCCACAGACATTCATGTCTCCTTAATAACAAAGTGTGTTTTCTTACGCAGCGGCTGTGATGTCATCTGGTGCAGGAATTCCACATATTTTTGGGAAACTGTGTTTTCACGCGAGCGCTGAGTAGATTTAAATGAAGTTCCTTTTAATATCATTTTTAAACAGCATTCTCATCATATTGTCCATATTTCAATTTTAGCTTCCAGTGAGTTTAACACATTAATGTGGAATGTTTGTCAGTTGGAAACAAATTGTATCATTGGGTCTTTTCATGCTGACATCCGTTCATGGATCTCGGCCATTTTGTCCAGCCTGAGTTAAAGTGGGTGGACCTCAGGGATGGTGACTGATTGGTTGAAGAGGTCGGGAGCCAGATGCTGTTGCTCGTTCAGGTCAGGTGTTGCATATTTGCAGAACAAGCCCTGTTTCTTCCAGTTCTGGTTCAGGTAAATGTTGAAGGTGACGCCGCGTAAATGCTGCATGCTTTTTATTTTATCAGAGCCGTGCTGTGAATCTGAGCGCGGCGATGAGACGGTTTGTTTTAGTGGGTTGTGTTTTTCTCAGGACGACGCTCCACCTTCTAGATATTATTCCCACCGTGTCTGAGCTGTTGTGCCTGCGCTGATCAAATATTCCATTACTCCTCCAGCTCCACTACATGTAATAGAGTGGACCAGATCCATGTCCAAACAGCATTAGACTCTCAACACTCCCACTCGTCTCTCAACACTATCCAAATAATTCCCTCTGCCTGCAGATGCTCGCAGCAGCTCGCCAGCGTCTTGGTCCTGTGACACGAGGGCTGTTGGAAGTGATTGTTCCATTGTGGTGTAGTCGCACAACGCCCGCATCTGGGGCTGCTGTGTTGATGATTTTGCTGCTTGTGCATGTGGAGACAGATGGATGCGTACTTCATCCTCAGGGACAAATCATCAAGCTCAAAGGTTCAACTCTGGGGCTCAATTTAATCATATTTTTGTGTCCTTCAGAACCTGAAATTTGCTTTTCCTAAATGCTGATGGTTTAGATCGACGCGCTCGGGTAGAGACTAATTCTGTCAGTAGAATCGTTGGCCTTGTTTTGGCTGAAACCCAAGCTGACAGCACGGCCGGCTGCAAACAGGAACAAAGAAATGAAGCAGAACGGACCTCCAGTTTAAATTGAACTGTCCGACGGTGGAGACAAGAACATCTGCTTTATTTTCCCATTAAAACTTGTCATGGGTGAAACTGCTCACAAGTGATTTGCTTTTTAAGTTTTAAGTTTTAAGTCGGATGCTTTGCAGATGAATCAACAGGTCAAATCTTGAGGCGACGCAGAAAAGCTGCTGGTTCATCATTGTTTGTGCTCTCTGTCTGATGCTGATACTTGTGTCGCAGTGAATGTGCTGCTGTTCACGTCCTTTTAAGGCAAATCGCTGCTCAGGTGTTTCCTCCCCTGCAACTCTGATCTCCCCATCCTTTTTGCTATTGCTAGGCAACCGCTCACAGCTGCCAATCACATCAGCAACAGTCTAATAATATCCGCAGCAGTGCTTCCCACACTTATTTACAGTATGTGTAATATTCACATACTAACAGCCCGCTGACATTTGAAACCTGCCTAGAATGTGCAATGTAAAATGTTTTTGTACTGGATGTGTAATGTATAAAACCGTAGCTGAAGCCCTAAGCAGGTGAGGGTGGAAGCTGTGGAGCCTCAAACGCAGCACGCCGGTCTGACAGCAGCGATCAGGCGTCTGCTGCTTCCAGCTTTTCTCCGCTTCGCTGTGGTTGACTCGATCCTGGGGTGAAGGCGCTCGTTTATTAGTTCAGATCCAGAGAGTCTTCAGAGAAGTTTTCAGAGAGGAAATTCCCACATGTTCATGATCCTGGGATCTGTGGAACTGCACAGAAGCCAGTGAGCAGAGGAATCCCCAGGGGCGCTCACCGCGCTGACGCCGTGATTAACACCTGTCCTTGAGGACGTCTCGTTTGCGTTATGATTTACAGAACTTCCCGAGCATTAGCTCGACTCAGTGGGTGTGCGTGTTAATTAATTACCCATAGACTGATTGCATGCGAGTTGATTGCCTCACCTCGCTCGGGGCGCTGAGCTTATAGGGACGGCTTTATCATCGCTGTGCGAGGCTGCGGGGTCTTTATGGCAGCGCTGTTTACTGCTGGCAATTTCCCTGGTCTTCAGGGAATGTTTACATCACGGTATAGAGATGGATCTATCCTCAGGCTTGTTTCTCCATCTCGGCTTCCTTTTTATACCATTTCAGAAAATATCTTTTGATTTATACGCGCGGCTCTCTCCTCCTAAATCCCCCAGACGGGCTTGGATGATAAAGTGCCTACAAGGAAGAGTGTGGATCCACGGATCAATAGTTTGGGCAGAGACATGCTAGCGAGTTCCTCCCACAGCGTCCGGCTGTGCTGTTGTTAACCTGAGCTGCATAGAGTAAAGGCTTGGAGCCGTAACTCGAGAGTAATCGTCTCTAGAAATGATCAGGCTCTAATCTGCTTTTAAATAACGGCTTCCCAATTCCTAGGGTCACTGAACGCCCCACTGCCGCTTCCATATGAAGCTCTGCTCTCTTATTCAACAGCTTAGTGGTCGTCCCTCCCTCCAACCCACTCTCTTTTCCTTTTTTTTGCCATCTGCTTTGAAATTAATGGGCACGTTGGGAAAAGTAGGCTAAATCCAGAGTGACAGCTTTTTCCCCCTCCTGTTTTTTAAAGAGGTGCTGCAGGCGGCGTCCAGCTTCATGGGAGACGCTCTCGCCTCCCAGGTTTCTGCTCCTCACCTCCGCCCTCTGGGATGCTGCTGAAGCCGTAGCTTTTCTTATTTCCTCTTGTTTTGAGCCTTGCGTTCTCGTCGCTCCCTGACTGCGAGAGAAGATGGGCGCTTTTTTTAAATCTAAATTTAGTACATGAGTCCTTCTAATGTTAGAGATGTTTAAAAGACGCCTCTAGGCCTTTCTGCTTTTTTATTAGACTGGCTGCCATGTTATGGATTTCAGATGTCTAAATTGGGCTAAAACCTCCAATTATGGAGCAGGCAGTGTCTGATGTGAGGCACACGCAGCCACATGTGGACAGACGCTGGTCCCTCACTCATTCACAGTCTTTCCATGCTCGAGGCTCAGGCCTCTGATCTTTCCAGAGGTTTCCTCCTGTGGCCCATGAGCCACACTGTCTGGAGAGCTGTGGAGGAGCTGCCGTCCCCCGGTCGCGCCCGCTCTCCTCCAAACGCATCTCCCCCGTCCTCGCCTGCTCCTCACCAGAAGCTGGAGCCTGATGCTGCCTCGCTCTGCTGCCACTGTCTGCATGTGACAATGCATGCGTTCTCTTTCTGTTCCAGACTTTTTTTGTGTAAACCTTTTTTGTCTGCTGTGTGATGCAGTCCCAGTCTTTGCAGCAGCAAATTCAGCAGTTAATTCAGCTTCAGCATGAGCAGTAAAGAGAAGTTCAATGCAGGCGTGTGTGAGAAATGTAGGACTTCCTTCAGCAGATCGTCAGAATGGAAATGAATGGATGAGTGTCGCACCCAAACCACCAGTGCCCAAGTCGACCTGAGGGTGTGATCATTCAGATTCATGTTGCCCTCCGCTCCCTGCTGTCCAAACAACAAACTCACCGTTTCCACCTGATCTGTAAATCAGCTGATTGCCTAATCTCCTTTACAACGGTTGCTGATCCAAAGCTGTAGCTCGGATGATTAAAGCGAGTCTGAGCTTTGGCCCCGGAGCCGGCCTGGTAATTAACACGCTTTCCAGCATGTTAACAAGGCCGCTGAAGCCATCAAGCACACGGTTAGCAACAAACGGCTAATTATTCCTGGTCTAAAGGTGTCGCACGCCTGTGGGAGCAGGTGGGAGGAGCTCGAGCAGGTTCCAAAGGTCAGTGCATCACCACGTTTTGGTGAAGTCTACACTTTTCTACTGGAAGCTCCTGATTCATGGAGCGTGAAAATCATCAGGTGTGAAAGAACAGTTGTCCCCAATTCACACAGTGAAGACACTACCTGCTGTAGTGGTGCATGAAATGTACAACAAGCATAAACCTCTGGACTCTGCAGCCACGTGGTTTCCAGCGAAGGCCCATGTGATTGGTATCAGTGATGAGTCAATAATGTGACCAGCAGGTCTGGACGTGGTGCTTTTAGAGCACTGGGGTGAACGCAGACTGCAGCGACCGTCCTGCGTCTGACACCCAATCAGAACCAGCACCGCTGAGGATGACGGCCTCGTCTGTTTGATTGTGGTCTCACAATCAAAGATGAGGTTTGAGTTAATTGTTGTACTGTAGCTCTGCTGTGTCAAGAAGGGAGGAGTCAAACACTACTGAACTCAGGCCTAATGTTCTGTTAGCGGCTTTGTCTATGTTTAACTTCTGTGTGTTAACGTTTGAATCACCACAATGAGCCTTAAGTTGCAACAGAGACGGATGCAGTCGTCCTCTCCCGGCTCTGATGCCATAAATTACCTGGCCATCGATCCCACGGGTCTGGGATTCTGGCCGACCTCCTCCTCATTCATCAGGGCTCCAGTCTGTAACAGTGGAAACGCCTCAAACGTGCCGCCTCCTCCGGAGCCTGTTGCTTAGATACGACACAGACTCGTATTAACATGTAAAGTGGAGGGGAACCTGGAGCAATGCATTATGCGCCGAGATGCTTTAGCATCTGGGCGCGTGTTGGAGGTTTCTATGGTGTGAATGCTTTTCAGACGTGGATTAAAGCGCTGGAAGAATCGGTTAGTGCAGCGACGGTGCCGTGTGATCGGCTGGAAGCCGACAGGCGTCGGGATGATGTGATTCATAATAAACGGCCGCTCCTCCCTTTGACGGCGCGGTGGAGATTGTGCCGGTCAATCAAAGGTGAAACCACGGCTGGAAAAGCAGTTGCTCCGACAATAGTTTCACGTTTCTTTTTTGCATGTCGTTTTTCTCACTTCTCTCTGAAGCGTTTCTTTTCCACAGAACATGATGGAGGGTGGAGGAGGAGGAAGCAGCTCTCTGATCATTGGCTCAAATGTGTTGACGATGCTCCAACTCAGAATCCTCGCACTACAAGTGGAGCTCAGGAAACCTGGCTATTGTTTTTATAGTCATGAAATGTAGTTTTTAAGTGATGAATGCGTCGCGTCCTTTTTGACTTCACATTATCCATCTGAGACTCTTTGTTCTTAACTGCTCATTTCCACCTCGAGGAACGAGCTGCACCTTGAAAATACATCACCTCTTTTCTCCCACCCTCCTGCACACAAAAGCTTTTCTTTCCCGAGGACAGTCGTCTATTTAGCTTCGCCACTTGCTCTAATCTCGTGAATAACCCGTGACGTGTCCACGGGCCGTCGAGCAGCAGGCGAAGCTGCGTGTGCGAGTTTGTGGCCGATGCGAAGGTGAGCGTGGACCTGATTTAATTACAGCGCGGCGGTGGCGGAGTGTGTTCTTCTGAGCGGAGTTATCTCCTTTTGTAATGGAGATTAACCTCTCTGAAACGCGTACTTAGCCTCTTTAACTTCCACGTTCTAACAGGAGACGCGCGGCTTCGCTAACGAAGCAGCTCCGCCTCGTCTGCTGAGGGCTGTGAGATTCGAAGCCGTGGTCAATCCCGGCTGCTTACAGGCTTTTAGGGCTAATAGGATAAGATGAAGGCATTTGCATACTGTTGCTATCCATAATTCATGCAGCGTCCTCTGCTCATTTGCAGGAGCAGGGCCTCTCTCCGCGCTGACTTTAACATCTGGGTGACCTGGAAGTGGGGCAGGGGGACCTGGAGCTCATTAGTCCCTGTGGGTGTGAAAGTTTACTGGGTGGAAGAGGCCGAAATCCAAAGGCCTCCATTTTTACATCCAGCTGTTAAACACAGGATATTCTTCAGGCCGACGTCTGAAGAAGGTCGGGTCTGAGTAGAATTGGAGCCTCGTTGGAGGCTGTGACACACAATCAAAGATCAACGTCGTTAAACAAAAGCTCATCACATTTTGTGACCTTGACCCAAATGTCTCGGTTTGGATCTAATTTGCTTTACAAATGGTTACAAAGGAAGCAGCTGTCTGCTGATGCTAATGTTTTGGTGAATCAAATGTATTTGTTTGATATTAATGAACGAGAGCGTCATTAACACGTTTGCTTTAATTTGCTCGGAGCGTGTGAGGCGTTCAGGGACCGTATGGAGCATAGGTCAGTCGCCTCGGAGCTGTCGAACCAGGCGATGAGGTCGTGTGGAGCGGGAGATGAAGAATTGAAAAAGTGAACATGAGCCGTAGTTAATTTGAGTCTGTTCGCACTAAACTCCAAGCTTGTTTTTGTAAATTATGAACGCTGAGACTGAGGATTTATGGTTGGACTGCTCCGGTGGCCGTGCTGCCATGTGTTGTACGCTGATTACCGTTAAGTCAGAGCTTCTCATTAAAATGAGCATTCTGCATAGAGGAGTGGATGTTTGACTCATTAGTTTCCTGTTTGTTGCCGTTTTCTTTTGAAAATGTGATCGAGAAAGAAATTCCCAGCGTGGGATAACGAACAATGGCTTCTCTGCAGTCTGAAGCCTTTGGACGAGGTGCATTTGGAAAGATTAAGTGCTGATCACTGCCAGGCGTAAATCTCTCCGCTCCAGAAAGCAATCAACACGCTCGGCTGCGAGATCATTAACAAAGCCAGAAGCTGACGAGATCCATCATCACCTTTACCTGCAGCTCGGCTCCGCGTCGGCCCCCTGCTGTGCGCTCTCCTCACAACGCGAGGCTGTTTCCTGTTTGTCTGTGTCTGTGAGCATCTGAAGACCTCCCACCTCATCGAATGTCTGTCTGAGCATCTCTGACGCGCTTCAACTCTCCTCAACAGCTTTAATCCTTTGAAACATTCCTTTAGTGAGAATTTGCCTAATTAAGTGATTTAAAAATTGTACCTTTGAAGAATGAGGATGTTGGCGTGTTGTGTGTGTGTGTTTATGGGCTTCTATCTAGTTATACCTGCTTTACCTGAGTCTGAAACCATCCGTCAGATCATCAGTGCTCGACTAAATGAGACTAACAGCTTCTGTGTTTTTACAAGGATTTTATGCATGATGTTAAAAACGAGCAGCTTATTAACCGGTTTAATCAAAGCATTATCGCTTCTGTGGGAACAAATAAGCTTTGTGCTGCAGGCGCTGTGTCTGATGAGCTTCCTCTTCAGCGGAGACCACCACCTCCTCGTCTTCCTCCTCTCTCGCATCCCTCTGTTTATTTCTTTATTTTTCCTGCATCCCATTTCTTTAGTTGCTGTTGTTGGGCTTTATGGGATTTATTAGGATGAAGCTCTAATTTGTATCTCAGATATGAGCATGTAGGAGTGTGTGCAGATAAGGGGCCGCCTCCCCCAGGAATAATGTATGATGTAGCGTGCTGATATGGTGCAGACTTGTCAGGCCTTTCTTACCTTCCTCTTTGCCCTCGTGACAATAGCTCTGCCTCTTTTAAGGGATTGACTGAGGACTCAGAATCTGAGGCGGAGCTCCGGTGGAGCACACGAGGCACCTGTGCTACAGCTGTGACCGCCTCCACGCTTCTCTCTTTTTATTTTTGGTCGCCCTGATCGTTTCTCTTCCTCTCTTTTGCTTTATTTAGTTCTCACGTTCACGTGGAGGGTTGCGTCTGATGTGTTGGCGTGGAAACGGTTTTAAATGGCAAACACATCATTAGACACTAGTTTTTTGTTCGTACTCGTGGGAACGTGGCTGCGTGTCGACTTCCTGTCTCACTGCTTTGTCACAGCTGAAAAATACAGATGTTTTTAGATTTCTCAAACAACAGGTGCAGGTGAATAAAAAAGAGCCAACACCTGCATCATCATCGTCATCGTCGCTTTGTATTTCAAGAAGCTTCTGCCTCTAGTTTTGAAATGATCCAGTTTGCAGCCTTGCCTTTAGTTTATTTGTAGCCAATGAAGAAGAAATTGACCCATAGCAACCTTTCGTCTGGCAGTTTTTAGGTTTTAGTATAGCTTCTTAATGCACATCCGCTCAGACTGAGCTGAGGCTCAGACTAAGGAGACGACAACACATGTTTAATTCCAGGTTATCTACCTTTTCTTTAGCCACATTCTGGCTCCAATGTCAGAAACGCATTAGGATGTCAGACACATCCTCTCCCCTGTGATTCATATCAGCACAGCCTCTCTCTCACGTTCTCTCTGGCTCTTGTCTCCAGTCCACTCCAGCAAATGTTACCTTTTCATATCTGGGCTGGAAAAATAAAGTTTTTTTTATTCCTTCTCTCTCCCTCATCGCACGCGAGGATCTGCAGATGATAACGTTGGCTGCTGAACCACAAATGTCACTTTGCCAGCCAGCCAATGGCGTTCCCTTCCACCGTGACTCTTATGGGGTTCGCACCCGTGACACCGCGGCCGAGCCGAACGGGGCATGAATGCAGAGTGAGGACGCGACCGTGAAATATCACCTAATACCAGGAAGCCGCATCAGAGGCAGCGCTGCTTTTTATCTGGGGAACGGCTGCAGTTCATTCATGAGCGCTCGTTAGCACAGGAGCTAACGCGGCCGCTGCCACTTGATCAATGGCAGCAGCAGGAGGCGGCGGCTCGTGAGGCTCGTGAGGCTCGTGAGGCTCGTGAGGCTCGTGAGGCTCGTGAGGCTCGTGAGGCTCGTGAGCTTGAAACGGCATCACTTCCACCTGCAGGACTGGGCTCTGCAGCGTCGCTGTACCTGCGCTTCGACGATGCTTCGCTGCCGCCCTGACGCGTGACCCCGCTGTGACCTGCGAGGCCTCCTGCCTGCTTTGCCCCATTTTTTTTTTTTACTACAAGCATGGACGCTGTTGCCCAAAGCTCTCGGCAGATTAGGTAATCAAGCATTTTATTCAGCGCAGACACGTTTCCTCGGCTATGGCTTCATATCGCTCACTCTCAGAAATGAAAGCGAGGCGTATCTGAGCAGCATCTGGATTTGCATGCTCGGGGAGATGGGAGGCTGTTAGGCTTATCATTAATAATTCAATACCCCTGTGCAGTTATTGGTCTGTGCTGCTGCGATGAACGTTTATCTGTGCGATGGCATATTTGAAGGAGTCGGGACCGTTGGTGGGCGACGACGGGTGAACCACATGTTCAAATATGTTTATTTACATGAGCACATGCAGATATTGATCTGCAATAAGCCGGTGTCTTCTACCAAAACATGCAGGTTTATTTATCACATGGGAAATAAATATGTGCTTAGAAATTAGTCCTTTAGTTGTGAATCCCAGACACTGAAAAGGGGTTAAAGCGGTTTCCTAAGAGCACAGAGCAGTTATTTAAATGATTAGGAGCCTTTTGTTTGAGACATGTGTTATGCTTTTGTCAGGAACAGGTGGGATCATCATGGAGCCGGTCAGTGGTGGGCTGATGTCACACTAAAGGCTCATCTGTGTCCCTCCTTACCTCCATCAGAGAGGTTGATTATCAGCCTGCTCACCTTCTGCTGCTGAATAATGACACACACACACACACACACACACACACACACACACACACACACACACACACACACACACACACACACACACACACACACACACACACACCAGGACGGGGTGAAATCAAGTGCTTGCCAATCATCAACAAGGAAATTAAATATTTACCAAAATGCTGGCGTAAAGATGGGAAATATTAAACAGAGCGTTGAAACATGTTTCTGAGAACAAACATTGTGCTGGTTTAATCACACGCTTCCACTGTGGTGTGGATTCAAGCTGTCGATCGCTGGAGAGGAAACGCTTCGGATGGTGTTTAATGTCCCCTCCTCTGCGCTCTCGTCTGCAGTTCCTGTGTTTGAAGAACATCCGGACATTCCTCAAGGTGTGCCACGACAAGTTCGGCCTGCGCAACAGTGAGCTGTTCGACCCCTTCGACCTCTTCGATGTCAGGGACTTTGGGAAGGTGAGTCAAACACGTTTGGCTTCAGCTCCTGAAAAGCCGTGCACTCGAAGTGACCCCGCGCTCAGAACTCCAGCGAGCGCTTGGAGGCGTGAGAGCGCTGGTCCCTGATGATGTCATGGAGGAGTTATGTCGGAGCTAGAAAGGTGTGTGTGTGTGTGTGTGTGTGTGTGTGTGTGTGTGTGTGTGTGTGTGTGTGTGTGTGTGTGTGTGTGTGTGTCAGTGTCAGAGTCAGAGAGAGAGAGAGAGACGTGCTGTTTATAAGTGAAAGGCCAACGCAGCTTAGTGATGATATTGATGTTTTCTAATTGAGCCCATTTTGCTCATTATAATGTGGAACAGTGGATTCATGTTTGTACACTTGTACATCTGTGCTCGGGTTGAAGAAGCTTCTAAGTGACGTCTTCCCCTTCTCCTGGCTTCAGGTTGGAGCAAGGAGCTCAGTTCTGTGTAAGGCTTCAGGCCCAGTGGAGCTGTCTGACTTCACCCAGTGAAGGCGTTCCCCTCGTCCGACTCAGCAGTAATGCTGCTGTTGCTCCACTCGCTGGTTCGTGGCTGGTGGTGTTGGGTCCCACAGACAGGGACGTCCCTGACACATTTCCAGTAACCCCCCGGAGAGTCCCAGTGTGACTCAGCCCGTCCCAGTACGAGCAGGCAGTTGCGTCAGGGGAACTGGTTCTGGGCTCTTTGCTGAAGCACCCGCTGCCTCTGGGACGTGTCTACTCCGCGTTCATGACCTCAGCCAGCGAAGCGCCCCCTCCTCGCTGCTCCGTCCCTTCCATGCTGGCGTCGGCTCCAGCTCCGGCTAGTCGGCTGTCACACCGATGAGCGTGGCTGCGATGATGTCATTATATTAACGATGACGGCTGCTGCCACCGCTGGCGAGGTGATGGCGTTAACACTGGAGCTTCTCAGCTGATTGAACAAGGAGCGCTGGTGCTCCAGCAGTCGGGGGGGAATTACACTGTAGAGGTGAACAAACTGTATTAATCTCGCTATCAATTACACGGAGGATGTGTTTGTGTGTGATGTGTCCTCCGCTCATTTATCCAATCTAATTTAGCATATCCACTCTCTGGGCCGAGAAGAGGGGACGGAAAAAGATGGAGCGAGGGGAATAAATGAGAGAGTAGAAAAAAGGAGACAAGGGCTCACTTGGCAGTTTGTAGATAAACCACG
>NC_040892.2:1132500-1232500 GCF_900634795.4 Betta splendens | reverse complement strand
GCAGCACATCAACACAAGCGCTGGCTGTGGAGCCGCACGTTCCTCCCTCACATTCACACTGAGCAGGAATAATGGAGCTGCTCAGGCTGAGGAGAGAGGCCCTGGACAGGAAGTGATGGACGGGGGCGTGGCCAAGCAGCGGGGTCACGCTGGGATCGATGCGTCCCCTCCGTTACAGCGTTCCGCTGCAGACGCCCGGGTGGCGCTCCTCACGCTGCCTTGCCCTTGGGCGCGGGTTAAGTGGCTGCGAGGGATTTATTGGCAGATGCAGTGTTTACATTTGCTGCTTAGTCACATTAAATGGGTGGAGTGTTTCATTGCCAGTTACAGGTGACGTCCTCCAGCGCTGATGCAAAGTGACATCTGGCTTTTTTAAGGCAGCTGCAGTTCAACCTACATAACAGCATGAGTAGGACTGTAAATAATGAACCTTTCACATGAATTGATGTTGTAATGCATAGTTTACTGCTTTTAAATATCAGCTCTCCTGCTCCATCTCTGCTCTGAGCTCAAGCGTTAGACTTTATCTCCATAACCTGCGTCTTCCAGCCTCCACACACGCTTTTATGGCTTCTTCTGCTCGTGAAGCCTCTTACTTCACGTCCTGTCTATCAGGACCCAAGTTTTTACATAAAGCTTCCAAGACGTGATCAATAATTCATCCAAATGCCACCGCGCTGGTGATAATTCTCCTGATATGAATTATGAATGGGAGCTCCCTCCCCCTTCCTGCGTTTGGACCCCCCTCCACGCTCAAGTCCCACGACCTCATTATTTCTAGAGCTACTGTGATACGAGGGAAACAGGTGGTTGAGCATTGAGTTGTCCTTTGGGAAACGCTCCTTGTGGCTGATGGGAATCGTAGTTTACACTTAGAGGAACTAAAGTCTTCTGTTCAGCCTGGTTCACGTGAGTCCAGACGACCTGAAACGTGGCGTGTGTGAACATGGACCCATCTGGATTCCTCCCAGCTGCCAGAGTTTGACTTGAGCCTAAAATAATCGTAGAGATGGAGGTTTTTCATCCCAGCGCACTCAGAACCCGCCTCGTCTACTAGACAAACTGAAACGGTGACAAGCTGATCTGATCCCAGTTCAGTGCTCAGATCGGCTCACATGGTGTCCTGAACCAAAGGCGTCTGTGGTTAGAAAAGAGGCCTCTGTGACGTTCAGCGGTCGCTGGAGGGTGTGTCCCTGTTGGTGCTGTGTGTGGAGGTGGGGGGGGGGACACGCTCTCTGAATGCCTTGCAGCCAGTGTGAGCTCATTATTTCTCCTGCTCCGTCCCCCTTAAAGGCCCCAGTGGTGCAGCTCTGATGGACAGGTACCTTCTCTGAGGAAT
Source organism: Betta splendens (assembly GCF_900634795.4). Lineage (NCBI taxonomy): Eukaryota > Metazoa > Chordata > Actinopteri > Anabantiformes > Osphronemidae > Betta > Betta splendens. Next base: position 1,231,161 of record NC_040892.2, on the reverse strand, counting down.
CACTGGCACGAGAACGAAAGGAAATCACTAAATGCGGAGTCCACTTCCCTTCATTGTACAGGGATCACTTTGCTGTTGCTGAACGTCCCCTCCAGAACTTGATATTTGCTCCCACGCTGATGATCATTCCCAAACATTCGTCTCCTTTTTCATTATCTGTACCTGCAGCAGAAGATGATGTTTTGGCGCAGCCGGAGCGTCGCACGGAAAGTAGCTTTGCAGGATCATCAGAATAAGCTGCTTTTCAAAAAGCACGATTAAATCATGAGCGAAGCCAAACGGCAGCGTGTCACGTAAAAGCACTCGTGTGTTTGTCGGCGAGGGCTTCGCTGCCAGAATGTCTAAAAAGACACCGGGTTCATGCTCACTCTTGGTTTTTAGGTTATTATTATTGTATTTTTCTTCTTCTGACAGACAGAACAGTCAACAAGTGTGTGTTTACTGACGCGCCATTAGGGTTTGACTTCACAACTGTAACAAGAGGCCAGATAATAATTATCTACAATTACTCCGCTCAGCTTATATTTGTCCCTACGGCTCACAATAAGGCAAATGATTGTGCAGAACAGGGGACGAACAGCTCATTTACATGTATAATGATGTATAAATACAGAAAGCTGTAGATTTCTTTATAAATGCAGCCAAAGCGCTGCTGTTGACTGGAGTTTCAGCTGTTGATCGTGAAGATTATGATCATAGAGATGATCGTAAACAAACAACCTGAGGTCTTACAGGATTTAAACATTGAAGGACGCAGGAACAACTGCTCCGCATGGTATTTTTACGATGCTACGAGGGCTCCGTGACCTTTTCTGCATTTGTCCGGCTGCTTCAGTCGAGCACGAGGGATCATCCGTCCCATAATGTCTGTGTGGGGATTTGCATGGCCGTAAACGCAGAAGTACCCACTTCCTGAATGGCCACGTCCACCGCGGCGTCTGTGGCAGCCATTAAATCCGCCACCGCCGCTGATTTGGGCCAGTTCATCAACAGGAGCACATGAAGGTGGCGCAGACGGTCGCGCTTCCTGCTCCGCCGCGGCCATAAAGTGTGTGTCGGAGCCAGAGCTGTGATTCCTCCCATCACAGAGCTGTAAAATGGAAATGATGCTGATGGATGACGCGGCCTCCTGTTACTCACGGCTGTGTAGACGCCGCTGGTTCCTTCTGCTGATCCCCTTGAGGCCGTTCTTCCACTTCCTCCCCCACTGTTGGGCCTCTGCGTCCTTCCCTCCGTCACCTTCATCTTCTGCCTCACCTCTGAGCGCCGTGGTTCCGCCCGTGGCTCTGGCTCGTGTTCGTGGTAAGTGGATACGGCCAGTAAAGCGCCGGCAGCGCCGCGTGCAGCGGTGGGAGCTTTGCCAGGTGTTATAAACACCCCCCGCAGCGGCCACTAAACCCATGCCCTCCTTTGTGCTTTCATTCATTTACCTCCCTGCAGGTGCCTCATAGCAGGTAGCAACAATGTGTCCTTCCACTCTGTGGGCAATGAGGTGGACCTCCTGATGTGTGGGTAAAGGGAATTCCCCAATGAGTGCTTTGTGTGTTTTGTAGCGTGAACTCCAGTACAGACATATTGGATCCGGTGAAACCGTTCTTTATTGGCTTTGGAAGGTACTGTATTTAGATGAATTAGGATTATTAAATCTGAATTTGTACCATCTTTGGGGAAATCTACATAGGGAGTCCTCCCAGACTGATGCTGGCAATTATACTGGAGAACGTTATTGTTTATTACTGTAATTTTTAATTTACAGTTAAACGTTTCCAAGAATGAGGAACCTACAGAGGATCATCGATCAGAACGCCAGCCTGTAAAACATGCACTAAACGCTGTGTTCTGGTCGCGGTCTCTTGAACAAACCCCTCGTCGTGGTCGTGTGTGTGGAGGCGCTGCCCCCACGCCGTGCTCCATCTGCTTGAGCTGCAATTACCCATAGAGGGAATGCTCATGCAGCGAGCGCGCTCATCATCCCAGAGCCCTGGACGCGACGCACAGCTACTGCCAGGCACAGACTGCATTATGGAGATTAAGGTGAAAGACTGACAAAGGGGGGGGGGGGGGGCAGGCGGGTGAGAGCGCCGAGGCCTGAGGGACGGGAAATTGGTTTGCCTCTGGTCGCTCCACTGAGGCTCGAGGGGAAGAGACGGAGGGATTAGAGGAGGTAAGAAGAGGGAGCGATGGAGGAAGACGGGACAGGACGGAGACAGGAGCGTCCAGCGCTTTTTGGAAAAACTGACTGAAGCCCAATGTAATAACTCCATGTTAAATCTGAAGATTAGTCAAATGTGGTAGATGGAGATGCACAGGAGGGACTGAGTGAGAGGTAGTAACCCACAGAGGTGACACAGAGAGGTCAGGTGAGGGTAGAATGGAGGTCCAACCAGGAAGGAAGTGTCTAAACGCAGAGGATTACAGAACTGCAAAGGAAATAAAAGGAGCTGCTGTTAGTCCTCTCATACAGTAGTTGGCAGCACATTCACCGAGAGTGGGTTTTAGGAGGACGATGGCCGGTCAATGGGTGAACTGGGTCTGTGTCCAGTCTGTGGGACGTAACGGGGGACGTCTGTGGGACGTCTGGGGGACGCCTGGGGGACGTCTATGGGACGTAACGGGGGACGTCTGTGGGACGTAACGGGACGTAACGTGGGACGTTTGTTAGACGTAACGGGGACGTTTGTTGGACTTAACGGGGGACGTTTGTGGGACATCTGTGGGACGTAACGGGGGACGTCTGTGGGACGTAACGTGGGACGTAACGTGGGACGTTTGTTAGACGTAACGGGGGACGTCTGTGGGACGTAACGGGACGTAACGTGGGGCGTAACGGGGGACGTTTGTTGGACGTAACGGGGGACGTTTGTTGGACGTACGGAGGAGACATCTGGGGGACGTAACGGGACGTAACGGGACGTAACGTGGGACGTTTGTTAGACGTAACGGGGACGTTTGTTGGACTTAACGGGGGACGTTTGTGGGACATCTGTGGGACGTAACGGGGGACGTCTGTGGGACGTAACGTGGGACGTAACGTGGGACGTTTGTTAGACGTAACGGGGGACGTCTGTGGGACGTAACGGGACGTAACGTGGGGCGTAACGGGGGACGTTTGTTGGACGTAACGGGGGACGTTTGTTGGACGTACGGAGGAGACATCTGGGGGACGTAACGGGGGACGTCTGTGGGACGTAACGTGGGACGTTTGTTGGACGTAAGGGGGGACGTTTGTTGGACGTAACGGGGGACGTCTGTGGGACGTAACGTGGGACGTAACGTGGGACGTAACGTGGGACGTTTGTTGGACGTAAGGGGGGACGTTTGTTGGACGTAACGGGGGACGTTTGTTGGACGTACGGAGGAGACATCTGGGGGACGTCTGTGGGACATCTGTGGGACGTAACGTGGGACGTTTGTTGGACTTAACGGGGGACGTTTGTTGGACGTAACGGGGGACGTTTGTGGGACATCTGTGGGACGTAACGGGGGACGTCTGTGGGACGTAACGGGACGTAACGGGGGACGTTTGTTGGACGTAACGGGGGACGTCTGTGGGCGAAGCTTCCGTCTCTGCACTGTTTTCACAGCCTCCATGTATGTGGAGACCCGGTGCTGAAGGACCTGCCAGACTGTGCCCAGCGCTGAACGGCCCAAGCTGCCGCCCGGCGCCAGGACGGACAGCGGGCCTTCGAGGGTCCGACCCGGTCTCTCACAGTGGGGCCTGTGTTGGTCCGCTGGCCGGCGTTCAGGCGTCCTCACAGCAGCTCGTTACAGCAGCAGGTGCAGATTAGAACCCAGAACGGAGCGTCTGGAGAGTAAAACACTAGATGTCAAAGGGACGAAATGCGTCTCATATCCTATAAATAACGGACCGTCCAAAGCCTGGAAGTGTCCAGTGAGGTGGAAACAAAGGAGTGTTTGCTCCAGTGGGTTTCACAGCAGCACTGGGCACATTATGAAGCGGCTGAAGAACCTGTGGAGCTCCCCCTAAAGCAGTCGCTGCACCGCTCGGTCGGCACTTAAATGCATCACCACGGCTGCTGCGGTGTCACTGGGTTCTGTTGTTTTCCAAAGGGGTTCTGAGCGCGTTCTGCGCCGCACAGAGAGATGTTTAACAGCATCTGAACTCAATGGATGGTTTTTAGAGCGTTGTGGCTTAAGTCCGGCTCCCAGGAATGGAAAATGCTTCTGGTCTCGAAAGTCTCATGAGAGAGTCCTTTCCTCCTTCTCCCTGTGAAGCTCCCACACTGATCCCCATCCCAGGGCGCCAGCACCCCAACGTGGGGGAGGAGGGGGGGTGCTGCGGTCCGGGAGCACACGGGACCTCAAAGCGTTGTGATACTGTAGGTTCACATGCAGACAGACATGACCTCATACACTTCGTTTGACTCAAGCATCTCGACTCATGAGAACATGATGACTTTAGCCTGCGGGGCTGTGTGTGTGTGTGTGTGTGTGTGTGTGTGTGTGTGTGTGTGTGTGTGTGTGTGTGTGTGTGTGTGTGTGTGTGTGTGTGTGTGTGTGTGTGTGTGTGTGTGTGTGTGTGTGAGTCAGCCACTGCTCTTGTGAAGTGATCTGATGGACACGGTGACGGGGAGTTGAATAATCATGTGGCAGTGAAGACCATTTGAATTTAGACGAGCTTCAGATTCTGAGCTAAACCATTCTACGTTGCAGTTGCAGCTGTAAACGTATTGTTTACCAGCACGCAGGAGACGAGATTATTAAAGGTGTTTTACCTCAGGCGTAGTTGTACTTACAGCGCTAATATAGAATGTTGAGCACAACCATAATCTCATTGTGCAGCTATTTCTCGTTTATCAGTATTTCTGCTGCTTTTGTGTCACATTGTTCTTATCGTTAGCAACCATTAGCAACCGTTAGCAACCATTAGCAACCATTAGCAACCATTAGCAACAAATCGTGGGTTCGTCTGAGCCCAGTTCGTCCTGGACCCTGGTTTTTCCCAGGTTTTTCCCATAAAACCACTGTCGTCTTCTCAGCTAGAATACATTCATCCCTAAAAATAGAAGAGTGAGGCTTTATTTATTTATGATGGGTTTTGAGGCAGGCTGGAAGTTCTGATCCTGGAAAGACGCTTGCTCGTGTTCCACCCACAGCAGCTGAATGTTCTTTTCATCTGAATCTCAGCAGTGTTTCTCAGTGCTGTTGAATAGAGATGGATCTTCACGGATCGTTAAGTATTCCTGCATCACGTATTGCAGCAAAGTCATTATGCAGCTGGACGGACGGGGCCTGACCCGGATCAGCCCAGCTAAGATAATCTGTCCGCATGCAGCAGGACGGAATTAAGGCCCGTGTCCGCGGGTCCGCGGGTCAGGACCCAGCACGGCTTCAGAGACGTGAGCTGCTGTGCATCTGGACGCGTGACCTCCACTCACCTCCTGACTCACACACACACACACACACACACACACACACACACACACACACACACACACACACACACACACACACACACACACACACACCGGATCAGTCGGGTCAGTGTTCTGATGCTGATGCTGCAGAAGCTGAGATGAGGCTTCTCGTTATTGTTGATGTCTTTAACCTGTGTTTAAAGACAAACCTCAGACTGCACCATGTTGACCGTGACTCCGCCGTCACTCACGCACTGTCCTGATTCTGACGGCGGGTCGACGGTGGGGGAGCGGGTGTGATGCTTTCGCCTGCTGAAACTGGGGAGTCATGATGCTAATAATGTCAGCTGCTATCAGCCGCTACAGCGGTTTGCTGGGAGCCGCTCGTCTGCTGATGCTTTTGGGCAGCGAGGACCGTGACACAGACCTCTGCGACGCTGACGAGAGACAAGGCGACAGCTCGCGTCCCAGAATGCAACACATTCGCCTTCCGCTCTGCTCCTCCTCCTTAACCTTAATAGCAGCCTCTTGCCTGTTGGACTGGGAGACGGTAAATCCGATGGGAACGGCTCCCCGCCTGTGGCCGGGTCCACAAACATTAGGACGGGCTGCGGTGATGTCATCGCATGTGAAGGTGCCTCTGCAGATGCTGACCTCTGATTGGCCAGAATGCTGCTCCTCATGCTCTGACTTCCTGCTTTGAAGGAGGCTTGGTTATTTATACAACCTCTGGCCTCCGCTGCTATAAATGTTCTCGGTCAAGGAAATTCTTGCCCTCTCATGACCTGCTCCCGTGTCTTAGTGCGTTGGGTGCTTTTTGCAGCTGGTCTGATGCTTATTTAAAGCATGATCCAGATGTATTATTGTCATCATGTCCTTCATTAACGCCTTGACAAACGTCCCTCGGTTCATCACTGCAGGCGTGAACGTGGCTGCAGAGGCAGAGGGAGGCAGGAGGATGAGTTGATGCCGTGCAGAACAGAGGAGGAACCGTCCGCTTGCTTGTTTCACTCGGCCTCGTCTCAGGCGCGTTGCTGCTGACTCAAAAGCAGCATCGGCTCGGAGCTGTTTTCTAAGCTGGCGTCTGTGGAGCTGCCGTGTAGGTTTTTGTCCCCGTTGTGAATGAGAGCTGGCAGAGACAAACAGCGTGTCACACAACAACCTGCTCTCATATTTGCTCAGAGCCAGAAACAAAAAGGAGGTGTTTTGGGGTTTTTTGCTGCGTTTTGCTGAGTCCACTGGATGAACGTTAGTCACCGGCTCCGGCTGAAATCATTTTTCTAAGTGTTGTATTCTCTGCTGACTTCGCAGCTTCCATGGCAGCGGTGAGCGTTGAGTCTATTGTGCCGCATCTCACCACAAACAATGAGCGAGGCCACAGCAGGAGCCGGTTCACAGCTTCAAAGGGAGCGGAGTGTGTGAAAGCCCACATATCTCAATGCTGCAGTCATCATCTGATGCATTATTAAAGCCTGCCCTGCCTAATTTCAGCTAATCTGGCCTGAATTGGACAGGTACACTTGGGATTTGATTAGTTGAGCCCGGGAGCCGTCCCACCAATTGCAATGCTAATGGTGCGGCTGAACGGCTTCCTTTCTGCGATAAAGGCAGATTTAATGGAGATATTTCACACGGAATCATTTATCAGGGACAGACAGGCTGCCAGGAAGACGCCCACCTCCCAAAAACGCAGCTCGCACGCACGCACGCACGGCCGCGACGCTGCGGTGGAACAGCTCTATCTGCCACGGCACATCATCTGAACTGGGTTTGTGGTGGAATTAAACTCAAATGAAAGAAGAATGGAGAGCAGCATATTTGCATCAGGACGGATCAGAACTCATTTCTGGCACTAGTGGTCTGTGACTGTGAACAGACCCAGAGAAAGGGGCTGAGAGGCATTAAAATGCTGGACTGGAAGCATCTACAGCGAGTCATAGATCACTGATTACATCTGACAGCAGAATACAAATATGAGTGGATGAGCGTGTGGAGGCGTTGTCATGCAGGTGGCTTAAGAGTCTTCCCTGCTAAGAAACTCCATTTGTAAAGCTGCTACAAATGCGATTTTGACTGTTGTTGAGACAGATGTCTCTGTTTTTTTGTGAAGGCTTTGAAATGAAATCAGAAAAGTAAACAATTATTTGTTGGACTTTCTGCATCTGAGTGGTGATTTTAGTTTTATAGAAATAACATATTGCTAACTTACATAATTGCTAAATAACATATTTGTCGTCATGTGACCATTGAGGTTTTTCATGTTGTTGCTCTTATCATAAAATATTTGTTAAATAATATTAATTAATCACATCATGGCTCTAAAGCTCTTGGTTGCAGAAAGCCAAGGTCAGGTTACAGTGGGTCCGTAAAGCGGATTGGAGGCGTGTCTTTGTCCTCGCCGTGACCTCACCTGACCGCCGCCTCCATGGCCTCCATTCTCCATCGCCTCCATTCTCCATCACCTCCATTCTCCATGGCCTCCATTCTCCATCACCTCCATTCTCCATGGCCTCCATTCTCCACCGCCTCCATCACCTCCACCGCGTCCACAGCCTCCACGCGTCTCCTCGCTCTGTGATGCTGCTCCCTGGGGACTGGACCGGCAGCGTCTCCCTGCGTGTCCTGCCTCCGTCGCCTCCTTTTGTTCACCGTCCCCTCTTAACTCGATCTGTTTCTTAAGCTGGTGATTCAATGAAGCGCCGGGTCACTCTGAATGAGCGGCTCCACTCATTTCTTTGTGTTCAACCTGAGCTGTCTGCTCGCTTTACTGCTCATCATCATTTTCCTCTACTCTCTTCCATATTTGTCATATGTCCAGGAACTAATTTACTCAAACAGCCCTTTCATCAGTGCAGGAGTTCCACATTGCGGTTTGGTGCCAAACAAAGCTGCTGTGTTGTGTAGCTGCTAACCTTTACTCCTCCTCCGTGTCCTTTAAAGCGAACTGGGTGGTGCTTTGTGGGATCTGACGGTGGAGGGGGTTCGGCTGTCCTGCTGTCAGCTTAATGCCCTGTAATTGCCCTTCTAATTCTGCAGGATAATGAGACTAGAGGCGGATGGCAAAGGCTACGCAGCTTTACTTACCTCGTGCCCCAGACAATTAGTGCACACAATGGTAATCAGCCGCTGGCAGGTGGAGCTTCTAACGAGCCCCGGACGCGGTTTCCTCCCGTTTTCATCGTGTTGGTGATGATGTAACGTTTAATTACACGTTGGAAGGAATGCGGAGCTAAATATTATTACAAGTGTAATCACTTTTTGTGTGCTTTGTGCTTCCTCCAAGCTTGTGTCACCGTTCCCTCCCTCACCCGCTGCCTCCCTCCTCCTCACTCCCTCACCTTTCTCAGATTCTGCCACATTTTGGCGCCCTCTTTGACCCTGAACGCGTCTTTTCCACTCACACCTGCTCCACGTTCCACTGACCCAGCACCTTGTCGGGCCCAGCTGATTCTGAAGTGAAAATAAATGACTTTGAAAGGGGCTCCATTGTTGGAGCTTCTGTCACTAAGGCTGTTCAGCTGCCTCATTCACAGGAGAGCCATGCAAAATGCATCAGTCAGTAGGTGTGGCAGATATTATGGACTGCAGGATAAAGGATGCACCAGTTCTCCTTCATCATCATCATCACAACACCAAAGATCAGAATCTTAATAGATGCTGTTGTTTGTGGTGATTCTGAGCTGGAGAAGCAAATGTGTCCACACGGAGCGATGGGTGCTGATTAAAGGTCCTCTCTGGCTGTCATGTCGGCTAACGGCAGCACAGATCCTCATCCATATGTCGTTTCCTACGATGTCTCAGTCTGAATCCCATTCAGGTCAAACATCAGCACTCACATAGAGACTGGAAGTCAAAGAAAGCTGTGAGCTGCTCTTGAACGCAACCTTTAATCCTGCACCTGCTCCCTGAGCAAAGTCTCCGTGTGATGTGTAATTTACTCTAATGTCACATCACATAGTTTTGGGCTCAGACATCCTTAGATCTCGTCCTTCAAAGAACCACGGCCTCTCCTGGAAAATCACAGCGGCATCGATTAAGTCCATCACTTAAGTAGTGATTAGGCCGGACAGCGTGGGCTGCTTGAGATTACGAGGCGCTCCCTCTCCGAGCGTGTGTGAATGAATATGTGCTGCCTCTTTATCGCTTGCTTCGTGCCAGATTGTGATCTGTGATGCTGCTCCCGGGTGAGAGTGAATAGAAATATCTCCCTGTGAAGTAATAACCTCAGGCTTAAACAACGCGGTGGCAGCATTTATTTTTGCTTGTCTTATTTATATATTTTATTTGTCCCAGAGAAATGGACTCATTGTCTGCGCACGGCCATGAAGTGAAAATCAATGATGGGCCGTAATTCGCTTGTTGGCTCAATCTTCTGCTTCTTGCAGCCACTGGCATCAAGATATTACATAGACGTAATGAATAAGTGCTGAGCTTATTTCTGCGCTCCGTTCTTATCGCTGCGACTGTTAACACGTGTCTTAACACCTGCTGGGACTCTTTTCTACGTCTGCCAGGCTCCGGGAGGATCGGCGCCTTCGTCTGCATTGATTTCTGCACATCTGCTGCCGGAGCTGCAGCGTTTCCCCCACGAGCTGGTGCTTCTATGAACACGAGCTCGTGCTTCTATGAACACGAGCTCGTGCTTCTATGAACACGAGCTCGTGCCCCAGATACGTCTAGGAAACGTTCAGTGGAGCCTGGTCTGCAGCAGCGCGGCTCCACCTGTGGAGAGCGCGTGTCCGGCCCCACGCGTCCTCACGGATGCTCAGCCTTCGTCCTGACGCCTCCAGAGGCTCTGACCCGCTTTGTTGACGCTGCTTTCTAACGGCCGCTCCCTGAGGCGCCTTTCTCCTCTCATCGAGCTACGTGAACAGGGACGCGCTCCGAGCATCCGTTCAGTCTGTGACTGATACACGATCAGTTTCTGAGGCTGAGGCTGAACAGCTCATCATTCAGCTTTAGCAGCGATCCTCCGTCTGGCTGAAGAAACGCTGACGTGCAAACGCCTGCAAGTCTTTTCCCTGACCGAGGAGCCCAGTGGGCGTTTATTCAGCTTTTTAATCTTGCAAAGTCTGATTTCAAACACTCTTATTTTGAAATTCAAATGTTCTGTTTGGGGAAGGCATTTATACAAAATTAAGGGAAAACCTGTAGGACACGATGTGTTTAGAATCATTAAGTCTTACATCCCGTTCCTCAGATGTTAATCACCATGGCGACTGGAAATTAATACAAGGCAGCAATCTGCAACGGCTCTGCTATCTTCTAAAATAATGATTCCATTAATTACAGCGCCTGTGCTCACGCGGCGCCGCGTTAATTGAAAGTACCAATAATGGATTTACAGCCAAGTCCAAATACGTCGCCGCTCTCGCAGCCGTCTGTCATGTTCACCTAAATCAAGTGGGTGCACGTCAGACGAGTGATGCTGCACAGAACAGGCCAGGCGTGTTTTGATGAGTGTTGGCTCAGGCAGGAGGAAGTGAGATGAAACAAAGATGAAAAAGAGCCAGACGAGCCCAGAGAGAATGCGGCTGATTAGGCAGCGAGGAAATCAGAGAAACACGAGCCGAGTCGGGACCGGCGCTGATCCACAGCCGCTCGTGAGGGTGAGATCCACATTTGACTGGGGCGGGGCCTTTTGAAGCATCACGAGACAGATGTTCCGAGCACCTCGCATTTGGAAAACATCTGGAGCACAAACACAACACGATGCATTAATCAGTGGATGTGTCAGTGCTTGTTTTTCTGCCACACCCTGAGTTCACGGCCTCTGGATCCAATGCTTAAACCCGTCCAAACTGCCAGAGCAGCTCTGTTCTGAGCCCAGTTGGTTCTGCTCCGTGTGAAGCTGTGCTTTTAGTCATTAGTGCTTCAGTGTAGGTGCTAATGCTGCTGCTCTAATCCTCGCTGATGGGGTGAAGATGCAGCGTGAGCGTCTCCACCCCTTCACACAAAGAGCAATATGAGTCAAGCGTGTGCAGTGGAGGAAGCGTCTGTCGTGTTCAGTTGTTGCATCTGGTTTAAAGCTTGAACATGGAGAACTCAGTGGCTTTGAACCCTCTGCTTCCGTGTGGAGTTCACATCTTACTGTGGTTGTGCAGGTTGACGACTAGTATCTGTAAATTCCCAATAGGTGTGAATGTGAGTATGAATGTGTGTCTCTGACTCCAGCGTCAGTGCAGCAGAGGTGACGTTGGCGCTGGTTCTGCTTCAGGATGACTTCATTACTTTTCAAATTGGAAACATGTTGCATTCCCTCAGGTTGTTGGGTTTTTTCGACAGTCTTCGGGTTCAATGAGATAAATTCAGATATTTGTATGTGTGCTAGATATGAAGTAAAAGGACGTTGAAGCCGCCGCCTCACAGGATCATCGTTGCTTTTATGGGGCGTTAAAGCACGAGCAGCCGAACGCTTCCTGCACTGTAGGTTCTCAATCTAATAACTTACTGACGCCTTCAGGGCAGAATGTGCAATTAGTGGTTTATAGCTTGAAACATACAAAAGCAGTATATGACCCTGTAAGTCTGAGGGTTATTGTTGCAATAATCCTCTCCATCAGTCTTTAGTTCCCGGACTTCAACCTTTCTCTGCCTTTATTTCTCCCCACGTTTTCCCTGTTTCTTTTCTTTTTGGGGCAGTTTGATCCATTATAGATTAATGCTGCAGTCATGAATCCCCAGGTCCATGTCTCCTCTGCTCTGCTCTTAAGTTTCCGTCTGAACATGGTCAATTTCCATAAGCCGGTGACGCGGGCCTTCAGGGCTTCTTCCCGCTGAGCATCTCGCGTTTCAACCCTGTCTGTCGCGTTCAGCAGCTCCGGCGTCTGAATCCTCCTTCCTTCACAGGTGAAGTCTGGTTCGTCCACTGTGAATTTATTGAAGAGGCAGATTGTCTTTGACTCGATCTTTAATCAAAGCGGAGGAGGCAGCATGAGTGTGATCGCTCAGTGGGAGCGACTGCCTCGTGTGCTCCGGGTCATTAATGGATGCTAATATAATGTAAAAGCAGGAGCGGAGCCGTGTTTGATGCAGACACCTTTCAGCTTCATTACCCGGCGCCGTTCAGCAGCTCCGCGTGGATCAGCGCTCGTGCCTCTGGGCCGTCGTTAATATCACACAGGTTTTACAAAGGTATTAAGAGATTACCGTGGCAGCATGGATCATTTTACAAAGGCTCGCAGAAAATGGATCCTTTTTTCCCACTTCCATTTATAAACCAGTGGTTTACGTTGAGATGAATGGAGGCTCATAAGTCAATAGGACTATTAATCCCAATAAATAAATTGTATTTGAGTTTAATATTTTTGTGTGCAACTTGTACAAACATCTAGTTTAATATAAAACATGAGAAAGTGAAAGTGTCAGAACAACTAGAAAGGATTTTAGGAAGAAGTTTGATTTGTTTTACTGAGACTAAATTTAGCAGCCAAAACATTTGTCTCCATCTTGTTCTACATGTGTTTAGTAAAATATTGAAAGCATATTCATAAATAAATGTCTGAAAAGTTTCCGACCCAGATCTGATGGAGGAGCCGTTACGAGAGCTGTTCCCAGACTTTAATGAGTTTGAGTGGAGGTTTAAAGCCGTCGCGTATGAACAGACAGTGATGATGCGCTCGTACATTCAGACACTGAGACCTAATGGAGCGGCTCCGAGTCGATGTAATGTGACATCCACCAAACGCAGCCGTGAGACTAATGCAGCCTCACACCATCGCGCCGCAGGCGGAGGCATCGGGCGGATGAGGCAGGCGTGTGGGTCAGAACACGGACGAGGACACGGCCCGCTTCGTGGCGGAACAAGAACTTTCAGACGCGCTAATGGAGGGTAAAGGCTGAATGCGGCGCCTTAAAGCGCTGGTGACTCAGGTTCAGGGCAGGACCGGACGAGTGGTTCAGCCCGGCTGCCTCCCGGCGCCGCAGCTCGATCCGCCTCCGTGTGATCGGCTTCCGCTTCTTCCCTTCACACCGTGCGACTCGTGGGTTGCTGTTTTAGCGTTGGGATGCCAGCGGCTTCGTCGAGTGTCCGGCCGCGTTTAATGACCTCCCCTCACAGCAGCCGATGGAACCCCGCAGCCTGAAATAACTCAGGCCCGACGGGAGCCGACGACCCACGCATACGTTTTCACTTCCTGTTGACCATTAGGTTATTTATGAGGATGAAACGCTAAATTATTAATACTCCACCACATCTTTCTATGCGCTTTCCAGCCGCTTTAAATCCGGGACGCGTTTGCAGGTGAACAGAGCTGTGACCCGTCAGCGTCCGCTGTGTCAGCCTGACCATCCAGAACCTCCCCCGGGCTCCAGACGAGCAGCCAAAGCTTCCTGGAAGCTGTCAGACCCCATAAATCTGTCTCCAGGCTCAGACCGTGTCCTCGCATGCTTCCCTCACAAATCCAGTTTTATTCATCCTATTCAGACAAGCTGTCAATAATGGAGCAACTTTGCCCAATATTCAGGGTGGAACCCGTGAGCGCCTCCTGGGAGCCTGCATTCCTCCTCCTCAGCTTTGATTCCTCCCACGGTGCTGCAGTTTAACGTCCCCAGCGCTCTGCTGCCGCCGACAACAGCTTCTCTATTTGCACAACAACAGAGGAGGAGCCGTTTGGGACTATTTGGAGCTAAAGGCTGCGGCGCGAAGACGCGCCACGCGCCTGTGTTCTGTTGCAGCGGCGGAATCTGTCTGCAGAGTCCTCATGATGCCGGTGTTCGGTGGGTTCTTGCATCAGCTGTGGTTATTGTGAAGTGGTTTTGGTGGGAGTGAATCCGGTTCCAAGTCTGCTCACGACTTTAAGTAACTCAAGCTGAGTCATCAAATCTTCAAATGATCAAAATGTTTGGCACTTTGAGGCTTGTTGATAAAAACCATGCTTTATGTTTGACTGTACATTAATTGAGAGGTTTGAGAGGTTTATTTAAAGATGTGTGCGTTTGTACCTTAAAGGTAGAAGATGCGTCTTCAGAGATGAGAGGCAGGTCATTTTCTAATTTCCCTTTGGAGACGTCCTGGAAGAGAATGGACCCATAATGGGTCATGGTTCCAGGCTACAGAAAGCAGGTCTCACAGGTCTGCTGCCGACCTTGGAGCAGATTGTGGTTCCCTCCGACCCCCACACGTCCGACCCTGCTGGTTTCCACCACGTTGGACACTCCGGATCATTGGAGCGGTGCCGCCTGGTTCTGGTTCTGGTCTGGCTGTGACCTTGGGATGTGGCCGTGTTGTTTTGGTGAGCCTGCGTTATGAATACATGGGTTCTAACACACCGTGTTTTATGGATTTCTCTTTCTGCCGTTGTCGTTATTGATCCTGGGCACGTTTCACACCCGGGTGTTGATGCTCACGCTGTCCTTGAATGCAGTGATGCTGCTCTTCCTGTGCTCATGTAGTGGATTTCAGCAGGACAAGGGTCCAAGTGTCCCAGCGGCGCCGCAGTAGTCTGCCTCAACACAGGCCCAGTTACTGGAGGAGCTGCTCAGTTCATGATCGATTCCTCCACGGCTCCCGACCGGGACTGAGTGTCAGAACGATGGAGGGCGAACAAAGGATCTGAGTAAACAAAGAACGGATGAAGCAGATTATGGAGGAAGTCAAGGCAATAAAATGTAAATGGGAACAGAAAATCAGTTCTGATGTGATGAAGGATAAACTTGATTGATTTGGTAACTGTAAAGTCAATCTGAGGTTTAACTGACGTCTAGTCAGAACTTTAGCCGCTTCAGGCGCCTTGAGATGCTTCAGGTTCTGAGGAACCTTCTGTCCATCGTGGGAAAAGAAACGGCACTGGAGCATCAACACACGGGCTACACACACACACACACACACACACACACACACACACACACACACACACACACACACACACACATGCTCGTCCTCCCTCCTCACCTTAATGAGGAAGCTCATTATAGACAAACAAGCTGCTGCTCCTCTGAATGAGCAACTAGGACGACTGCTGCTCAGTGAGTGTGAAGCCGCCGGCTGAATATTTTATTGATTCTGTGCGTCCGGCTGTTGATCTGTTGTGTGTGCTCTTGTCATTAATATAGTGTTTGCAGAGCAAAGCCCTGTGTCGCGTGAGTTCATCAGGTGGCAGTAATTGTTGCGGAGCGCCTCCCATTGAAATGAAGTTCACGTCCTGTTGTTTTTTTTGCTGGTTTCTGTGTTTGTTACCGTCATTTCATGAAATGGATCTGAAGAAGGACTAAAAATAAGCCCCTGCTGTGACGATTGGTTGTTCAATTATGGCAAATGTCATAATCATTTTATTTTTGTCAATATTGAGCTAAAGTTAATTTAACATAATTAACATTGACTGTGGTGGAAATGAGCCAAATCTAATAAATGTAAAATATGACATAAATCAATAAGAAAATTGAAAAAAACAAATTCAATTATTTTCAAAAGAAAACTTTTGGATCGACATCATCTGTACTGAATTGAATTAGACTGAGTGTAAATACATTCTCTGATTCTGAGTCCCGGTTCTTCCCCCTCCATCGGCTCCGAGGACGTGGCCTTTGATTCTGCAGCTCCTTTAGAACGACACATAAAACACGTGTCTCTTTCTGCCTGTGTGGGAGTCGCAGTGAATAAACAAATGCTCAGCGCGTCCTGTGGGAAACGCACGCGTAAACGGAGACGATGAGGTGGAGGCGTCCGCTGTGCAGCTTCTGAGCGGGCCAATATGGAGGCGTGGGCGCTTTCTGCTTTCTGTCTGGGTTCCATTGATACCATAGATGTAAAACATATGTTTTAAAAGAAACTCAATGAGCTGAAGGTTGTTATTAACGTTGGATTAAACAAGAGGTGCAATAATAAATCGTAGCTGTCAGAAGTGCAGAACTAGAAGATTCTGGTGACCTGAACACAATGAGAATGATAGAACACAGTCGCTCTTGTCTTTTGTGTTCTAATCATTTTTATCTGACTTTAGGGATCCATAAACGCTGACGTGTGACCAACTGCCTGAGCTTATGTGCATATTTCTGCGGTTCTGGGTGACTCGTCTGAACATAAGCTTCTACACTCAGATGAGCCAAAGTCGGGGTCGAGCGGCTAATGAAGTTTCCCTCTCTAATGTAATTCATTAGAGCACTTATCTGACCAGACAAAACCCGGCTCCATGGATTATATCAGGATGCAACGTCTGGGAAATGGGCCGTGATTAGAGTTAGAAACAACACAGCCATCGCCTCCATCAGATCAATTAGCAGCGCCGCTCGCCATCGTGAAGGCAGCGGCTTCTAGACGGGGACACGGAGCTGCTGGATGGGGGGGAGAGGGTGAGAGAGGGCGAGAGCGGGCGAGAGAGGGTGAGAGCGGGTGAGAGTGGGTGTAAGTGAGCGAGAGCAAGTGCGAGAGGGTAAGAGTGTGAGCAGATGTGAGCGGGTGAGAGAGGGCGTGGGCGGCGTGAGTGGGCGTGAGTAAGCTAGAGCTTCATGGGCTTCATGGACGCAAGGGGGAGGAAGAGAAGCAGGTTTGTGGAACGTCTGGTTGTTTTTGAGAGGATGAAGCAGAACCACAGGAACACGAGCGTCTGAACAGCAAACGCGTCCTCCGCTGCCTCCTCTGCTTAAAGTTAAGGCTCATCCTCTAGAAACTCGCAGCTGTAAACAACTGTAAAAGCAGCGTCTTCCTTAAAGTAGCGGTATGCGGCCGCTCACGTTCCCGGTCACTGCTTGGACCCGTGGTGCTGGTTCTCTAGAACCCACAGCTCTGACGTGATGTTCAGAGGTTCAGAACATCTGACAGTCGACAACTCAGCTTCAACCACAGACGTCTGTGGAAATGCAGCATCACATTCCTCTGTGTGTGTGTGTGTGTGTGTGTGTGTGTGTGTGTGTGTGTGTGTGTGTGTGTGTGTGTGTGTGTGTGTGTGTGTGTTTCGCTCCGCCGCCGACACGCTTCCATGTTCAGGCACTAAACCTCTGCTTCTGATGGAGTCAAAGGAGACGATGAGTCTGAATGTGAAACGTATGCGCTTTTTCTTTACGCACTCTGACGGAGCTGAGAAGCCGGTGCTGCTCACAGACTGAGAGCTGACGCAGGAAACGGGGCACAAACTGGACCGTTCCTCAGCGCAGCCTGTGTTTGTTCCGTGGAGAACGTCATGAGCAGCGTTCAGCAGAACCAGTGGAGGAGGATGTGGATCCGTCTTGAAGCAACAGCTCCTCAAACGGTTTTCTGTCCTGACTGAGAAAAACAACCCACACACACGACCGATGTCTGAGCACCTGATGAACCGTCGCTCACCTTCACGCCTGCATTTAAGCTAAGCATCGTCTGAGTCCCACACTTCTACTGAGGTACGAATCGTTGTTGCAGCTCAGTCTGAATAATTCAGCCGTGTGCAGTCACAAACAGCATTCCTTTGGTTTCGGTCTTTGCCCGGAAGCTTGTCTGAAGCGCAGCTCATCACGGCCCCGTTTGTTGTGCTCCTTTTTGGGTTCGTAAGGAGTAATTTGTGCTAATCAACTTGACGTCACGGCCACAAACCTCCGGTTGGAAGATGATTTCAGACGGAGCGCGTGAATCTTTGTGACTCCCTCCACGTATGAAGGCGCCAGCTGGGCCCGTTCTCACTCAGACGCGCTGTGTCCTGCAGCAACATCAGCAGCGTCGCAGCAGCCGTGACGTGCGTTTCCTGCTGCTCGGCTGAGATGAGGTGAAGGGAGGACATTTTTAGATCTGTTAGTCGTCAGCCTCTAATCCAATGTCACGATCAGGATTATTCCTGAGACGTGGCCTCATATCGGCACATATTCATGGTTTGCATAAAAAGTAAATCGCATCAGAATGTGCTGTGTGAATTACAACAGTCGTTTCTGTGTGAACACTGTTTATCTTTGGAGATGATTCGAGGCTCTGATGTGAAACTTCTGCCGCCTCACACGAGGTTCGGTGCTCACGCGTCAGCGCAGCAGGACGTTTCCACCATCGCTGGAGGAGTCTCCATCACTGGATCCACCAGGAGCCCCATAGGAGCAGTCTCCCCCCAATTAAGGTCAATTAGCTCCCTGAGCGGAGCGAGAGGCGCGTGTACGTTTCAGTGCAGGTCCTCAGCACTGAGTCAATGCGAGACCATGTTTGATAATGCTCTGATTAATATTGCATGCTTCATCTCACTTGACTATTAATGTATTCCTGCTTGCTTGCATGGTATCTGCGAAGCTCATCTCAGGCGTTTTTGGTTGTTATGCCGGTCCCATGTGTGCATGTCTGTGTGTTTGTGCGCGTGTGTCTGCGAGTGTGCGTGTGTGTGTGCACTCAGAGCCCACACGCAGCAGATAAGAACTCACTCTCTGGCCTGTGTGTGCGTGTGTGCGCGCGCGCGTGTGTGTGCGTGTGTGTGTGCGTGTGTGTGTGTGTGTGTGTGTGTGTGTGTGTGTGTGTGTGTGTGTCTGTGTGTGTCTGCGTGTGTGCCTGTGTGTGCGTGCTCAGAGCCCACACGCAGCAGATAAGAACTCATTCTCTGGCCTGTGTGAGTCTGTGAGTGTGTGAGTGGCAGCAGGGATGAGACGAAGCGGCCTCTTCCTTTCTTATCGCTCGCTGGAGCAGCGGCAGCTGGATGAAGTCGACACAATGATACAGGAATCGACAGCTTCGGCTCCGACCTGAGGTCAAAGCGCTTTTATTAGATTTACTGTAAAAATCACTTCATTGCTGTTATTACTGCCTTTAAACGAGTTGCTCTTCTCCAGCTGATCAGTGATAATTAATGGTTGCAGTGTAACGTGATCAGCTGCTGTTAAAGGACCAGTAATTATTCTCCTGAGGGACGTGAAGGAAGCCGTTGTCTTGATCGTGTTCTTTCTACTGGGAGTGACGTTCTGTTCTGCTGCTTCTGGACTCAGTGCAGAGCCAGCAGTCTGCACGAGGGCATGCTGGTCCTCGGGGACGTCCTGTGCCTTGACATGCCCTGTGAGCGGACGGAGGCGAGAGAGGCACTGAAATGACAGAAATAAACACCAAGACGGACTCAGGCCAGATCCCTCGTGGCTGTGGGCTCCCTGCCACTCAGAGTCAGAGTCTCAGAGTCAGAGTCAGAGTCTCAGAGTTACAGAGTCTCAGAGTCAGAGTCTCAGAGTCAGAGTTTCAGAGTCAGAGAGTCTCAGAGTCAAAGTCTCAGAGTCAGGTCTCAGAGTCAGAGCACCGACCCAAGCGTCGGGTTCACAACCCATTCATTCTAATGGTAACCAGTTAGAATAGTATTAAAATGCATCTATTCATTTTTTTTTATTTCTCACTAAAACAAGAAACTGTCCAAGATCCCATTATTCCTTTTCCAAGGTTTTTCCAATAGATTGAATGTGATATTGAAGGTTTTTTTCTGTCTAGTGTCTTTGTTTGCACTCCAGCTGCTCAGACGCCGTCCCCTCTTTCCCACTAATGCTTCAGCCTTGGATATATTGCCTCCGGAATGATTTCCTTCCCGGCCGCACGGACTCTGAGTTAGTGCTGGAGCGCGGAGGTCAGACCCGCGTCCTCCGTCCTCAGCGAAGCTGCAGCTTCTGGCTTTTATGAATAACATTTCAGCCTGGAATGATTTCAACTGTAACAAAGTTGAACCTCCAACGAAGCGCTGCCTGTTTCTGATCCGTTCGGGCTCAAACAGAACTTCCTGGGTCTGAGACGATGCTGATATAGAATGTGTGAGGTCCGTTCTGCTGCAGGTGTTTTATTCTGTGACTCACGTGTGTCTCGGTTCTATTCCACTGTACAAACGCAGGAACTCCAGCTGAGCCTGTTTTCCTGCCTCCACATGAGCAGAAGCGCCGTCTTCCAGCGCTTTCTCCCGCGCGTCCCCTCTTTTCCTCTGCAAACTGTTTGATCAGTTTGATTTGTTCAAACACAAGGTGCCCGTGTTTTATGTGGGCAAACGTTTCGTTGCGCAGGTGGCCGATCTCCGGGTGCTTTTCATTCATTTTTAATGCGGGGCCCTTCAGGCTCTGGACCCCCCCTCTCTCCCCCCCTCCTCCCTCCCTCCCCCCGACGGCGTGGGCAAACGGCTTGAAGGAGGTCGTGCTGTCGCTGAGCAGGACTCCAGCTTTAACTCTGGATGAGGGTCTGAAGCCTGAGGCCACAGCGAGGTTTTACACACACAAACACTTGTTGAAAAGAGATGTGCTGCCTGTGAATTTAAAACTGTCCTCATCTCAGGACAGTGAAATGTAACACTGTGTGTGTGGAGACTGGCAGGATGTCGTCATCTTCATCTTCTTCATCTTCATAATCTTCATCTTCGTCTTTTTCATCTTTGTCATCTTCATCGTCTTCATCTTCGTCATCTTCATTTTTTTCAACTTCACCTTCCTCATCTTCGTCATCTTCATCTTCCTCATGTACTCTCGCCCTCATGCCTGTACGCCTGCGCTGCCCAGCGCGCAGACCTGCCAATTAGACTGTTTCCACTCCGCAGCACTGCTGTTTTTACATCTCTTAGGATTCGCAGCAGCCTTCACCTGTTCACACACACATACTGTATTTGAGCTCTGCTGCACTCAGTAGTAGTGAGCATTAGACAGCACCACGTGTCCAGTAACAAGGATGTGCAGAGCTCACACACTATTAAACAGTGAATTTCAAGGCCCATGTTATAGTATAGTATAGTATAGTATAGTATAGTATAGTATAGTATAGTATAGTATAGTATAGTATAGTATAGTATAGTATAGTATAGTATAGTGTATAAACAGCTAGAAGGCTTTTTGACAAGAACACTGTGAATTAATAATGCGCTGGACTCTGGACGCAGCGTTCTGGTGGCGCAGCTCGGTTCACCGCACACAAACATCGCGTGAAGCGCAGAGCGGTGAAGCTGCGGTCGCCAGCGCTCTAATGGTCCTCAGCTTTAGGACGTCCACTTTTAACCTCATTTATCGTGAATAATTCAGAAATCTCCAGGAACGGCTGCTCACTTTTCACAGCGTCTTTAACCCTGAAGTCTTTAATTGTGGGCCTTTTGTAGCCATCAGAGTTATTTAGATGAGGCCGTAATAGAAGCTCCAGGGTTTATTATCTGGACAAAGCTCTTAATAAAGTGAATTATGGCTGGAGAAATTGAACAGTAGGGAAAATGGCCTCATGAATGAATTAGTCGTCTGCTACAGATTAGTGCTGCAGTAACGGAGCGTGTTTCTCATCTGGACCTCAGTCGCCGTAACCTTCACAGCCAGATGTTTGTTGGATGAGCAGCAGAAGCAGCTTCTGTTCCAGGTGCTTTATTGCTTCAACTTTCTACGTAGTCGCACAAGTGAGCGCTTTGATGCTCCGGTGTGATGGACGGCGGCACCGGCGCTCGTCTTTTAGCTGAATCACAACGTGTCATTTGTGACTGTGTGCGGCCGCAGCAGTCATGAATATTGTATTGTGGACGCTCTAATTAGAGTCTGTGCAGGAAGTGTGGGTCTGGCTCTGTTTGTGCGACTGCAGCTTGAATGCAGTCGTCCATCTTTGGGTTTTATGAGCTGCTGTTTGACGCCGCGCCGCTGTAAAGCGTCGCTGGCGCAGGTCTGGCTGTTATTAAACACACACTGAGCCGCGCGAGTTCTGCCCGGAGCCCTGGGCTGTGATCTGTGTTCCTCTGAGGAACCGAAGGCGCCGGGCAGGAAGGAGAACCACTCCTCACTGCTCCTCCTCCTCACTCTTTCTCCTCACTCCTCCTCTTCCTCACTCCTCCTCCTCCTCCTCCTCCTCCTCACTTCTCTTCCTCACTTCTGTTTCTCACTCCTCTTCCTCACTCCTCCTTCTCACTCCTCCTCACCCCTCCTCCTCTTCCTCACCCCTCCTCCTCACTCCTCTTCCTCACTCCTCCTCACCCCTTCTCCTCACTCCTCCTCCTCACCCCTCCTCCTCACTCCTCTTCCTCACTCCTCCTCACCCCTTCTCCTCACTCCTCTTCCTCACTCCTCCTCCTTCTCACTCTTCTTCCTCACTCCTCCTCCTTCTCACTCTTCTTCCTCACTCCTCCTCCTTCTCACTCTTCTTCCTCACTCCTCCTCACTTCTCTTCCTCACTCCTCCTCCTCCTCACTTCTCTTCCTCACTCCTCCTCCTTCTCACTCTTCTTCCTCACTCCTCTTCCCCACTCCTCTCAAACATCTGAAAGGTCCATGAAGCAACAAGCACATATTAAACTCGCGTGCTATCGCGTCTGCGCGGCCTGGTGCTGATTTGACAAATCCTATTTTCTGGCTGGATGAGCTCCTCCTGATGAGGATGCACTGTCCATTAGCAAAAGCGCGTAGAGCAAACGAAATCCAGCAAATTATTAATTATTTTTTTGCTTCCTGTCGGTGAGAGAGAACGATGATGTCGGAGGAAGTGAGAGAAAATAGAAGCAGGGAGACGTAATTGAAGCAGCTTGTAGCTCAGCGTTGTGGAAACGCTATTATTGCTTTTATATTTCTGCCCATCTGCTGTTTGTCCTGCGGCGCTGCACCAGCGCCTCCATCCTCCTCCTGCCTTCAGGTGCATTAACGCAGCGTTGAGTCTGAAAGCGCTGCCTCCTGTACAGGAGCAGACCTCCAGCTGCAGCATTGAGTCTTCACTGAACACGTTGAACCTCTTCATCCTCTGGGACGGCAGCCGGGAAACTAATGCATTATTGTAATAGCTCCTGTTGTTTTGCTCCTTTCAGACATTAAACAAATTACCTCTCATTCCTCTCAGGTACCAGATGCTTTTCACAGGGTGAAATCCATCATGGAGGCTTTGATCATTTGGATTAGAGGGAGCTGAGCGAGGCAGCAGTACACTGGTCACATCATAAATGTGATGTGCAAAGTGAGCAACATAAGCAAATGAAAGCCTGACTACTTATTAAAGCGTCTGAGCTGCAGCTTCCAGCTCCAACATTTGGCTCCAGTGGAGGATTTGCACAGTTCTGACTGGAAGGAGACGCGTGAAACCTGCTGCTGTCACATCGTAGTGACGGCGGCTTCTTTTCAGGGCTCCTGCATTATTCACATCACAGTGGCTTTGTTTCAGCCGCTGACCTTGGGCTTCTCATAGGCTGAAGCCTCGGGGGGGGGGGGGGCGACCGCCGCGATGCCTCAGGGTCACAGATTCACCTCCGCACTGAGCTCTGAGCTGCAGCTTCCAGTTTGAGCAGATCAGTTAATAACCGGCAATGCAGGAATAACAGGTGGAACAATACGGACCAGGACGCGCTTCACGTTAGAGTCAAACAGGCACTCGGTTCCACTAAGAACCAGTGCAGGTTCTGACCCCTTCCTCATCGTCTTCCTCATCGTCTTCCTCATCGGCTCAGACATTGTCTTGGCCTCTTTCTGCCTGACAAACATCGGCTCAGTTTCCACATTCACTGGAATCATGTCTGAAGGTCTTCTCAGCAGCTGACACTGCCCTGAGTGCTTTAACACACGGCCCTGAGTGTGTGTGTGGGTGGGACCACACCCACAAAACACACTGTACACATACAGTCTCTACACACATAGAGACTGAATGAAAACGTTGAAGCTGCCTCCAACTTCCCGGTGACAGGACCGCGTGTCAGATCCTCCAGAATTATTGAGCGTGTCAGTGTCTGTTCCTGTTTGTGCTCAGGAGGATGTGTGTGTGTGTGTGTGTGTGTGTGTGTGTGTGTGTGTGTGTGTGTGTGTGTGTGTGTGTGTGTGTGTGTGTGTGTGTGTGTGTGTTACCGTCCAGATGACAGACAGGTCAGTCTGTCCTCAAAGGGACGAGCCCAGCGCATCAATAATAAAACCAGCTGTCAAACCCAATTGTTCGGCGCCGGCGTGCGGCCGGTTCCATGACACGTCTTGACAGCGGCGCTGACGTGAAGGTGGTGAAGCTGAAGTGCAGGTTATTGCCTGGATGTTGTACTGCGGCCGCGTGTGTGCGTTTGATGTAATGTTTAATAAAACGCTGTTACGTGTGTGTGTGTGTGTGTGTGTGTGTGTGTGTGTGTGTGTGTGTGACAGGTCCTTAGGCTGGATATGAATAATGGATCGTGGGGTTCTGGTTCTGCTGGTAAACGGTGGAGGCCGTGACGTGAGCTCCTGTGAAGGATCTCGTGGAGTGTTTTGGTTCAGACTGGTTGGATCTGTTCGGGGAAAGGGAGCGGTTCAGCAGTAAAACGGGCCTGATGTGACGCGTGCAGAACCTTCCCAGCTGCTTGTGTGACTGAGGAGCTCCTGGTTCTGTTCTGGTCCTGTTCTGCTCTGCTCTGTCTGGGCTGTGCCGCTCGGGGACCATTCTCCACGAGGCCGGTCCACTAGTGGAACAGGTCTCAGGAGGAAGCGAGGTTCTGATGGGAGAAAAGAACCCGACTCTCAGCTGCTGGAGTTTCATCTCATCTTGTTCCACACTGTTGTTTGACACTAAACGTGGCCTGAATTATTGAGGACGCGTGTCCAGTCCTGACCTTCGACCCGTCAGCTGCTCACGGTGGCTGTTTTTTGGGCTCATTATTATTTATGGTAATGAGGAGAATCCACCTCCAGTTCAGTTCATGGAGGATGAAGACATAGAGCGTCTTCCTCAGTCGTTAGGCCGTTCCTCCGGCTCACTGTTGTCTCTGATCCAGACAGGATTCCTCCGTCTCCATTCTTTTTAACTACATAAAATCCTGCTTGTGGGTCCCCCTCTGCTGCCTCCCCCCTCCCTCCCCCGTCCCTGGTGAGCCACGCTGAACGGAGGCCCATAATGAGCCTCTGTCTGCTCCGGCTCAAACACAGGGAGCGTTTGAGGCTGTGATGTGTCACCGTTCAGGCCGTTCTCTCTCCACGCGTCTCTGCACAATAAAGGGACGTCTCCCTGGAAAAGCTTCCTGAAGCCACGGGATGAAAGAGGCGCCGGCCTTCCCTGAGGCCGTGCGGCCTCCGTTTGTGGTCCTCGCCCTCCCTCTCTCTCCCTCTCTCTCCCTTCATCTCTCTCTCTCTCTCTCTCTCTTTATCTTTCTCTCTCTCACTCTCCCTCTCTCTCTCTCTCTCTCTCTTTCTCTGTCTTCCTCTTTCTCTCTCTCTATCTTTCTCGCCCTCCCTCTCTCTCTGTCTCTTTCTTTCTCTCCCTCACCCCCCCGGCCTATGAAGAGGCCTCACCCGCTCTCCCGCTGTGGCCCTCGTTGCTCCAGGGACCGCATCGTTAGCGATTCCCCCCCAGTCGTACACGCAGGCTGGTTGCTGGTTGTTGGTTGGTGGTTGCTTTTTTGCTTTTTGCTGGTTGCTGGTTCTTGGTTGCTGGTTTTTGGTTGCTGGTTTTTGGTTGCTGGTTGCAGGTTATTGGTTGGTGGTTGCTGGTTGTTGGTTGCTGGTTGCTTTTTTGCTTTTGTTGGTTGCTGGTTTTTGGTTGCTGGTTGCTGGGTTTTGGTTGTTGGTTGATGGTTGCTGGTTGCTGGTTGCAGGTTATTGGTTGGTGGTTGGTGGTTGTTGGTTGCTGGTTGCTGGTTGCTTTTTTGCTGGTTGCTGGTTCTTGGTTGCTGGTTTTTGGTTGGTGGTTGGTGGTTGCTGGTTGCTGGTTGCTTTTTTGCTGGTTGCTGGTTCTTGGTTGCTGGTTTTTGGTTGGTGGTTGCTGGTTGTTGGTTGCTGGTTGCTTTTTTGCTGGTTGCTGGTTCTTGGTTGCTGGTTTTTGCTTGCTGGTTGCTGGTTGTTGGTTGCCGGTTGCTTTTTTTTGCTTTTGTTGTTTTTTGGTTGTTGGTTGCTGGTTCTTGGTTGCTGGTTTTTGGTTGCTGGTTGCAGGTTATTGGTTGGTGGTTGGTGGTTGCTGGTTGTTGGTTGCTGGTTGCTTTTTTGCTGGTTGCTGCCTGCGACGCGTCACTGTTAATGGCCTAATTCCTACACGTGGAGCGCGGGTCCCTGAGCTGCGAAGCAGAGCGTGTTTCTGATTAGGCGCCGCACGCGTTTGGCAGGAACACGTCTCTGGCAGCGGGAGCGACAGCCTGACGGCCTCTGCTGGAAGTGCAGCATCTGCCTCCACATCTGATGGAGCCGCTGCTTCCACGCGCTGGTGATGGAACCAGGCTCAGAGACTGACACAGTGTCGTTCAGGTTTGTTAAAAGCAGATTCTCAGCAGACCTGGATTCGTGCCGTAAACGTGACAGGGTGTTGAGGAACCTGAGCACATCAGACATGATGCACAGCTGTGAAGCGGCTCAGCGCTGGCGCTTCTGCCGCTTTAAGGATTTCAGCTTCGCTGCCATAATACTGCGTTGTGTTCTGATCCGGGCCGTTAATGTGTAGTTATTGTATTTGCTGTGTGGTGTCTTATGCAGTGTTTATTGATCGTGTACAGCATCCGTGTGTGAATGGAGGTTGTGTTTGTGTCCACTGGGTTTTTCGCGTCTCCCCTTCAGACATCTGCTGCACCGTCCTCCATAACAGGCCTTTTCCTACGTGTGGTAACAACTGGGGGTTTGTAGTCCGGCAACAGTGGACGCATTGTTAAAACCAGCAAATGAAACTAAAGCCGAGCGCTGACTCATGCGGATCAAAATAAGGAGTGAGGCATCGGATTTTCCTTCTATTTTCTTGCCACGTGGAGTCAAACGTGCTCATTATCATTCAGAAGCGTTTCCCATAACTTGGCCTGAAGACGCTGCTGCCTCTTAATGTGCAGCGCTGGTGAGTGGACGGCACCCGGAGGAGCGGCTTGTGTGAACTGGACCGGGCCAGAACTCGGGTTCGGGTTTGCTGCCGACCTGCATGTGTGCTGAGCTCATTCACACGGAGGAGAGGAGGCGTCTCCTGCTGCTCCTTCACACGGAGGAGAGGAGGCGTCTCCTGCTGCTCCTTCACACGGAGGAGAGGAGGCGTCTCCTGCTGCTCCTTCACACGGAGGAGAGGAGGCGTCTCCTGCTGCTCCTTCACACAGAGAGGAGGCGTCTCCTGCTGCTCCTTCACACAGAGAGGAGGCGTCTCCTGCTGCTCCTTCACACACAGAGAGGAGGCGTCTCCTGCTGCTGAGGGCGTCTCAGGCCTCAGTCTCTGGTCCTCGGCTCCTCTGCTCTCCTGTACGTGTGCTGCTCCTCTTCATGACCTCCAGCCTGTCTCCAGGTTCTGTGGACCTCAGCCTCCTCCATCACCCCGGTGGCTGCTGGAGTGACCGCTTTTCATGATTTCAGGCAGAATCGTCCTCGACGGCGCCTCTTCTGAGTAACAGGCTGTCTGTCAGTGAGCTGATCTCTGGAGCGTTAATGATGTATGTTGTTTCCTTGGCAGATTCATCATTAATGCGCTGCTGATGCATTTGTGGCTTCCTGCTTTAACAGGCTGCAGCTGTTTGTGTGTGTGTGTATGAGACCAAGCATCGCGGACGCAGCGGCGCGGGAGCGACTCTTTTCTAGATCTGCTCAGACGCGTTCAGTGCGTACGAATGACTGACTGTGAACAGCGTCAGGTCTTCTCTCCTCAGAGAGGACTTGAATGAGAATGGAGTTCTCTTGATGTGGGATCTGAATGACGATCAGCATCCTTAACCCCCCCACCCCCCCCACCCACCCACTGGCTCAGCCTCCCTCTGTGCACACGGCAGCGTCAGGTGAAGGACTCACATGACTTCAGTTCCTGTAAACACACGCCTCCCCCACCGCCGCTGCCCCCCCTCCCCCTCCAGCTGCACTTTGACTGTTACTACTTCCTGTTTTTTATGCATTCCCTGCTTCACTTTGAAGTTTTTGATGCATTCATGCAGAAAACACCCTGCTGCTCCATGTGTTATTTACACGTGCTGTCGTATTAAAATGGCCGTGAAAAAAGCAAGTGCAGTAGGTGTGTGACTTTACTGTGTGCGCTTCCTAATCACAACTGTAAGGATGAGATGTGAACCATCAGCTGCTGTGACCTCTCCATCACCCTGAACACACACACACACGCACACACACACACACACACACACACACACACACACACACACACACACACACACACACACACACACACACACACACACACGCCTTGATCCCGGCAGCGTGCTGTGAATCCCCCCCCTGCTGTGCTGCTGTAGTTACTGCACACATCTACTTTCTTCTTCTTGTTTCAGATTCACAGTGTGATTAAGGGAGTCTGACTTCTCCTCTCAGGTCATACGTTCAACTAGAGCTGATGGAATGTGCTGCTTGTGAGAATCTCTGTTCCTGAGCTCTTTCAACCAACAGCACGTGATTTTTAGTTCATTTAAACCTTCCACTAATGAACCTACCTGTCAGTGAACTGGTGTTGGGCTGCATCCAGCAGACGCAGGTGTTTCTGACCGCTCCCTCAGTGAGGACGATGTGGGGCCCTGTTTCTAAGAGGTGACCCTGCGTTCTGCAGGCAAGATGGAATTCTAAATGAATTTATTTACATCCTGACGTTTAGCTCCTCATCATCCCTTCCTCCTGCTTGGTCCTCACGCCTCCACCTCCCCGTCCTCCGCTGAATGTGTGACGTGACCCTCGGGGCCGGTGGTGTCATGTACTTGTCCTCGGATCGCGCTCCGCTTCGGGTTTTCCGAGGGCGGGGCCGCTGCCGGGCCGATAAGACGCGGCGCCGCTGACTTCCTGATCCCAGAGGCTCCGTCAGGCTGTGGCTGCAGCCTGGTGGTGACAGCCCTGGCTGTGACTGCGTGTCATAACAATCAGATGATCCTGGTAAAGTCTGCATGTGCAGCGCTCCCTCACATGTACTCGGACCTACGGACGGACGGAGGGGCGGAGCCGGAGCGCGTGCAGGCGTGAATCATGTGCACGTGTGACAAAGGTTATTAGTGTTTGGGTTTTTGTGTGTGAAGCCTTGAGCAGCTTTAGGGCAGTAAATGTTCTGATCCACCTGGGATGTTTTATTACCTGACTGAAGATAATTGAGACACACCCTAAACTCTGTGTTTTCTATCGAAACCAACTTCTAGTGAGACACTGGGTCCAATCACCATCTAAGTGATCTTTGTTCCTTTATTGTGCAATTAGAGGCTGATACTGAAACGGTCCCTCTCTGTTATGGCCTGTAGCTCAGTACAGCGTCTCCCTCCAGCACGTTTTATTACACATTCATTCTGTTCAGCTTCCTGTAACTCAAAACAAACACCTCTGACCCGTTCATTTTAAGCCAAAGCCCTTTTCTCGTTTGCACATTGCTGTCTTGGTTAAACAGTTGACGAGAGAAAGACGTTTGCTGACGAACCGCCTGCAGAATCGAATCTCCTTCTACCCTGAATCTCTGTCCCAGTGGGATGTGTCTGGTAAAACGGCTCTGATTCCTCCAGTCGCCCCGTGGCCTCGTCGTCTGTCAGCAGCGCCGGTGTCCCACAGAAAAGAGGGGACAGGGCGTCTAATGGAAACCCTTTGTCCACCTGTCACTTGCACTGCTTCCATGGAAACGTCTGGCTCCCGGTCGCAGCAGCCCTGCAGGTGCTTCTGTCCTCTGTCGCTGCTCGGCTCAAACCATCCATCACACTCAACTACCTCAACCTGCTCCGTTCTCGTCCCACTTCCTTTTTTAGTTCCTCTCACTCGCCCATTGTTTTTCCTCCGATGGATCGTGTTTGACATGCACTTTTCATACAGTGTAAAATTTGGCTTTTGTGCCGTTTGAGAAAGCGTAAAGGGCATCGATCGGATGTGACACCAGCGGCGCTGATGCTGGAAGGAGCCCAGAGTAACGGGTTTCATTCTGCTCGGGTGCTGTTGGCTCCACATTAACCAGGCTTTAATGCCTTTTAACGAGTCCATCCTTCAAGCAGTCATGTGAACAGAACAGGTGCGTTTATTAAAGACACAAACATGACGAGTGGTTTATTTCTGCTTCAGGCGACAGCTCATTCCATTCATACGATCCCACAGCGTTCTTCTTCACAGCGTAAACCTGTGAGCTGCGCTTTATTGCTGCATTGTGGAGAGACGCTTACTACTGTAAATACTGCGGTCTCATGTTTTGAAAGGCAGAGTTCTCAGCTTATCTCCTCCCTGTAGTGGTTATAAATACCTCCTGCTGGATTTTATTGCAAGCATCTCTCCCACTGGGTAAACACTGCGGCGTGTGATAAGACTTTTAGAGAGAGGGGGAAACTGGCAGAGCTGGAGGGAAGGGAACAAAGATCCTCACTATCACCAACGCCGTGGCTTTTAAATGAAGCACCGGTGCCTCTCGACGTCCTGCGCCTGTAAACACGCACCCGGTCACCGGCGAGCAGCCACTTCCTGGTGTGTGTGAGTGTTTGTGCATGCGTGGACGGTGGCGCTGGGGGTTTGAGCGTTTGGAGCCAGAGATGAGACGCCACCGCCCATCAGAGACCTCACACTGAGTCCACTTCTCCTCACTGAGCATCAGGACTGTGGGAGGAGGCCAGAGTTAACACGCTCTCATTAGATACAGCGACTTTATTAGACATTTATTGTCCAAACACAGATTCCACCTCGACTGACCTGAGTGTGTTTGGATTCAGACGTCTGTGTGATGGAGGCCTCCACCCTCCCCCTCACCCTTATCTCCTCCAGCAGAGGGGTGTGGGCAGAGCTCCTCACAGGCCAGCAGGATTACTCATGTAGGTCTAATCCCATCTATTCTCTCTGTGCGCTCTGTCTGACCGACATGTAGTGGACCACGCTGTACCCACACACACACACACACACACACACACACACACACACACACACACACACACACACACACAGTCACACACACTAAGACCTGGCTCTCGTGCGTCTGTTTGATAAGGACCATTCGCGAGCATTAGCCTCATGAGCCCCAGTCCCACTGCATCCTGGGAAATCCCATTTCCTCCCACTGTATTCCCAGTTTTCCCTTATCACCAGCGCCTGCTCCTAAATCCTTAAACCCTTGTGTTAGCACACGCCCCAAACAGCTTTGTGTCACGGATCATCTCTCGTGTACAGACGGAGGCTGATAAATCTGAACGTGCTGTTTACGTGTCAAAACCACGTCTGAACCCACTCGTGTTGTTTGGATCTTTAAAAGCTCTTTGGTGGCGGAAAAACACCCAAACTGCCTGTTTCTTGGTGGTTGAAGGTGGCGATAAGTGGAAGTGCTGC
The DNA here is from genome assembly GCF_900634795.4 of Betta splendens. Lineage (NCBI taxonomy): Eukaryota > Metazoa > Chordata > Actinopteri > Anabantiformes > Osphronemidae > Betta > Betta splendens. Next base: position 1,199,792 of record NC_040892.2, on the reverse strand, counting down.
TTTGTGCTGTAATAAGTCATGAACTGGCTAAAGGCAGGAGCTGCACCAGACAAACATCATGACTCACAACTGCATAAGTGAAAGGTGGAACATTGTTTTTTTTTCCTTTGTCTCCATTTTTTATTCAACATTCAATAATAACAATAATAATAATATCACACTATTAAAGTATTGTCTCTCCACGTTTGTGCTCAGAGCATCAAACCACTGAAGCCCATTCTGAACCTTTTGGATTCCAGTTGCTCCAGTTCTGTGATTCAGGCCCACAGTAATTGACACTTGCTTCACTGAACCAAACCGCCTCCTGCGTTATTTTTACAGCCGTTTGTGTTTCCGTGGCACCGATTAAACAGCAGTGACATGAAAGCGTGGTTGTTAACGACGCGTTTAGCCTCAGACGTCTGCACGCGCCGCTGATTGAAATGTCAGTGCCGGTCCAGTGGGTTGGACGCTCCACCGCCCGGAAAACAGCTGATGAAAGCTGCTGAAACGCGGCCCAGCGCTGGGGAAATTTCCATCACAGCAGGAGGCGCTGCCAGTCTGCATGCAAATGTCAAACACATGTTTGGGAAAAAGTGGGACCGCGTTTCCTGCTTCACTGCTGAGCGGAGCCGTTGGGATCATGATCGCCATGAGCGGCGGAGGCAGCGGCTGCTCTGGTATTAGAACGGACCGGACACACGTCTGAGCTGGTTCCACCCGAAGGTGGAGCTGAGACGGACGGTGGAACCGGCCCTGAGGATGAGTTCTACGCAGTTGTAGTCAGTGGTTTGTGGTGTCAGCAGATTTGTTCTGTCTGTGTTCACGGTGGTTTTTCGTATGTAAAGTAGCTCCTTGGCGTGACGCCTGCAGGGTGAGAGGAGGAGGAGGAGGAGGAGGAAGAGGAGAAGGAGGAGGAAGAGGAGGAGGAAGAGGAGGAGGAGGAAGAGGAGAAGGAGGAGGAGGAGGAGGAGAGGAGGAGGAGGAGGAGAAGGAGGAGGGAGAGGAGGAGGAGGAAGAGGAGAAGGAGGAGGAAGAGGAGGAGGAGGAGGAAGAGGAGGAGGAGAAGGAGGAAGAAGAGAAGGAGGAGGAGGAGGAAGAGGAGAAGGAGGAGGTGGAGGAAGAGGAGGAGGAGGAGGAAGAGGAGGAGGAAGGAAGAGGAGGAGGAGGGAAGAGGAGGAGGAGGAGGAAGAGGAGGAGGAGGAGGAGGAAGAAGAGAAGGAGGAGGAAGAGGAGGAAGAAGAGAAGGAGGAGGAAGAGGAGGAAGAGGAGAAGGCGGAGGAGGAGGAAGTGGAAGAGGAGGAGGAGGAAGAGAAGGAGGAGGAGAAGGAGGAAGAGGAGGAGGAGGAGGAAGAGGAGAAGGAGGAGGAGGAGGAAGAGGAGGAGGAAGAGGAGGAGGAAGAGGAGAAGGAGGAGGAAGAGAAGGAGGAGGAAGAGGAGGAAGTGGAAGAGGAGGAGGAGGAAGAGAAGGAGGAGGAGAAGGAGGAAGAGGAGGAGGAGGAAGAGGAGGAGGAGGAAGAGGAGAAGGAGGAGGAGGAGGAAGAGGAGGAGAAGGAGGAAGAGGAGGAGGAGAAGGAGGAGGAAGAGAAGGAGGAGGAAGAGGAGAAGGAGGAGGAGGAGGAAGTGGAAGAGGAGGAGGAGGAAGAGAAGGAGGAGGAGAAGGAGGAAGAGGAGGAGGAGGAGGAGGAGGAGGAGAGAAGGAGGAGGAGGAGGAGGAGTAGGAAGAGGAGGAGGAGAAGGAGGAGGAAGAGGAGGCGGCCCACTGACTCTTTGCTGCTCCAACCCCTCAGGCTGCAGCCCATCCACACAACCTTTAATTAACCTTTAATTGAACTCTCACCTTACAAGTCCCCTTCAAATTGTTTTGACAACGCACACACACACACACACACACGTGCACACACATGCACACACGCACACACACATGAGCAGCTCATTCATGACCGTGTAGCGTGAACGGGGACGGGTCATGGACACGACGCATTGACAGGTGTCCACGGACCCGATCTATGGAGGACGATCTGCACACATTAGCCTTTTTAATTCAAGGTCTGGGAGCTTAATGAGCTGAAGGGCCGACCTGCAGAACATCTAAATAATCAATCATTCATATTGACGCGTACGAGAAACATGGAAATGCTGGAAGCTCCTCCGTGTCCTCAGCCGTGGCATCAGGTCCACGCGCGTCGTGGCCGAGGGGACATGATGTGGCGCTGGGTCGGTGGGTTAACCGCGGCCCTGGGGCCGGGCTGCAGGCTTCATGCCTGGACTCACAGGCCAAATCCCTGTAATCAAGCAGCTGGAGCTCTGCTTCCAGGGGATTTGGTTCTGTGGCAAGTGTCAATCTGACTGCAATCAGGTCCGTGGCGGTGGCGTCTGCGCGCTGATTCCTGGAGACGGATCAGTCGTGGGTTTCTCACATCCTGTGTGCGTTCAGCTCATTGCAGCTCTGTGTCGGTTGGTGGGTTTTTCTTGCTGGTCTGTTGTTTGCCGTCGGTAAAACACTGACTGTGGATTTCACAGTTCTTTGCATATTTCTGTTTTTATGAATATTTCCTATTTCAGTTTTGTGTTTACAGCTCTGGTTTTATCACTTGTGACACGAAAGGAAGCACTTTCATTCTTTTTGTGAATTGGCTCCAATGCAGAAAATAACACAACAACACAATAACACACAAGAAGAAGAAGAAGACTTGGCCCAAAGAAAAGAACAAAACATGACAGAATAAGAAGAGGTTTTAGAAGACAGAAACTCCCGGAGGCAGTGGGACAGTGACACGCTCTCAGTCACACACACACACACACACAGTCACACACACACACACACACACACACACACACACACACACACACACACACACACACACACACACACACACACACACACACACACACACTTCTATTATTGATGTTGGCCACGCAGCGTTCCCACACAGCCATCTGTTCACAGCTCGCCTCGTCCTGGCATACGCAGCGCACGCTCTCCTATCAAAGTGTGAATACTTCATAAATATCAGACTGGAGCAGGAAGTGTAACAGTAATGTGATGGTTTTCTGCTCAATTTGAGCTGATTGTTGGATGGAGACCAACGCGCCCATTGATTTGTGGTGCTGGAGACTTCATCAGATATAATACGACTGTTATGGACCGTCAATAATCCTATTGTGCATGTTTTCAGATCTTAATTAGATCACGGCCTCACCCTCCTACTGTTAATACCATATGGCTGCAGGTGTGATTGGATTTGACTTCTGACTGATGACCGTGCATATTCAGGCAGACCCCGGTTGCCAGGGGAACCCAGGTCCCGGAGGGCTTTGACTGGCTCCAGGATGAGGCTCCGCTTGGCCCCAGATGGGGCAGAGGCCGCATGTGGCCAGTCTGAGGGAGACAGTCTGCAGACACTTCAACCAAGCCCACACGAGTGCACTGCCCACAGTAGGTGTGATCCAGTAAATAGCATATGCTGCATCTAGAGTGCATCACAAGGCTGAGCCACAAGGTGTGTGTTCAGTTGCACTGTGGTGGGACGGGGCTGAAGGTGATTAAAGAAGGAGGTTGGTGACAAGTTACAACCCCATCGTGTGACTCCGCTAGTGGAGGAGGCTTTATTCTCTGGCCTCAGAGTTAAGACCCCCCGAGGAGAACAAGATGAGAGAGAAATTAATAATGTGCAGGGACTCAAAGGCTTTGACTGAACGCACGGATCAGAGGAGGGTGAGCAGAGTGTTGGAGGCAGAAAGGGAAGGAGGCGTCAGAGGAGGCGGCCGCCTCTGAGCCGAGCGCGAGGAAAGCGTTCAGACTGTGGGTTTAAGGAGAATCCACCCGCTGTACGGGTTCACGTGAGGAGAGCATGCAGCGAGGCAGCAGAAGCAGCTTCTGATGCGTGGGGCTCCGAGCTGTGACATGTGGACGCTCGCAGTGCCGCCAAGCGTGTCCTGGTCCCTGAGGCTCTGCTGCGACCGCTCTGCCGTCCTGTCACCTGGGCCCGGCTGGTTCCGGATCCGGATCCGGCGGTGGCTGCAGCAGGAGAACCTGAATGTGCCCAGATGTTACTCTGTTTAACTCTGAGCATCGTCTCTGGCGCTTCCATGAAGATGGTGCAGGAGCAAACAGAGCTAATGCTGCAGCGTGGCCTCATGCGTGTGCAGCGTGTGCAGCGTGTGCAGCGTGGCCTCATGCGTGTGCAGCGTGGCCTTATGCGTGTGCAGCGTGTGCAGCGTGTGCAGCGTGTGCAGCGTGGCCTCATGCGTGTGCAGCGTGTGCAGCGTGGCCTCGTGTGTGTGTAGCGTGTGCAGCGTGTGCAGCGTGTGCAGCGGCGCCTCGTGTGTGTGTAGCGTGTGCAGCGTGTGCAGCGTGTGCAGCGTGGCCTCGTGTGTGCAGCGTGTGCAGCGGCGCCTCGTGTGTGTGTAGCGTGTGCAGCGTGTGCAGCGTGTGCAGCGTGTGCAGCGTGGCCTCATGCGTGTGCAGCGTGGCCTCATGCGTGTGCAGCGTGTGCAGCGTGGCCTCATGCGTGTGCAGCGTGTGCAGCGTGGCCTCATGCGTGTGCAGCGTGGCCTCATGCGTGTGTAGTGTGTGCAGCGTGGCCTCATGCGTGTGCAGCGTGTGCAGCGTGTGCAGCGTGGCCTCATGCGTGTGCAGCGTGTGCAGTGTGGCCTCATGCGTGTGCAGCGTGTGCAGCGTGGCCTCATGCGTGTGCAGCGTGTGCAGCGTGTGCAGCGTGGCCTCATGCGTGTGCAGCGTGTGCAGTGTGGCCTCATGCGTGTGCAGCGTGTGCAGCGTGGCCTCATGCGTGTGCAGGGAGGGCGGTTGCCACCGGCAGCACCAGGCTCCATCCAGTGATTTATGAAGCAGGCCTAAACGCCCCCCCCCCTTGTCTGCCCGCCGCCCCCTCGGCCTCTCATCTGCGTTAGGAGTGTGACGGTGGAGCTGGTCATGACTGTTGCCGTGCGTCGGTGAAACAACCCCTCATCATCCCATCAGGCAAGTGGCCGTTAAGGCTCCAAATGCAAATGAGCGTCTCCGCCACTGATTATGTTAAACACCAGGACAGCATCAGATGCGAGCAAGTGAAAGGTTGTGGTCAACAGCGCTTCAGCCGCTTCCCAGCTCTGAAGTGGTGGGCGTCTCCTCACGTGTTCAGGAACGGGCTGAAATAACAGTTCTGTGCTCCCTGTCAAGGAGACATCTGGCTCTGCCACGGAGCCGCGAGCTGAAACGCACCCCGGAGCGGCTAATGAGGCGAGGGGTGGGTGTGTGTGTGTGTGGGGGGGGGGGCAGCTACTCTGGACCCGGTCCATCTGTGCTGCTCATCACGAACCGGACTCAGCAGCAGCCTTCAGTCCCTTTAAACAGAGGACCGGTTCCCTCACGTGATTGGACGCCGCTCAGACATCACGTCCTCATTAACTCCTCTTTGTTTGTTCCAGGTGATCTCGGCTCTGTCCAGAATCTCCCACCACAGCATCGCCCAAATCAAAGGCATCAGGTACGTGTCCCGTCTGCTCTGGTGCCATTCATCATGTGAGCAGCGTCTGTGTCACTGAGGATCCGGGTAAATGTGTTCCTGTAATAAGACGGAGGCGGCGTATTAACATCTGCTGCTCATTTTCAAGTCAATTTCCATTTGAAGGGAAATTAGCTGCAGCTTTTAGCCACTGTTATCTCACAGGGCAAAATAATCCACAGCACATTTGCATCTGTCACTCATCAGCGCGGCAGCGGCGCATCCAGCTCCACTTTATTCCAACCGGCACTGGTCATTTTTCACACGCGAAGGCAAATGAGTTTACTCACCTTCATCTCGCTCACAATGGGCTTCTGATTCCTGCTCATTTGTTCACTCTGCTTGGAGCCTGGCGGCCCACACCTTTCTCCATCCAAGTAATGAGCTGATGGAGCGCAGCCATTGGGAGCTGTGCCAGGAGCCGGGAGGGGGCGGTCCCTGGCAGGTTCCGGTCCCTGGCAGGTTCCGGTCTCTGGCAGGTCCGGTCCCTGGCCTTTAATGGAGACGACCTGCTGACTCACGCTGGTCCGGTCTCTGGCAGGTTCCGGTCCCTGGCAGGTCCGGTCTCTGGCCTTTAATGGAGACGACCTGCTGACTCACGCTGGTCCGGTCCCCGGCAGGTTCGGTCCCTGGCAGGTCCGGTCCCTGGCAGGTCCGGTCCCCGGCAGGTTCGGTCCCTGGCAGGTCCGGTCTCTGGCCTTTAATGGAGACGACCTGCTGACTCACGCTGGTCCGGTCCCTGCTGACCTCAGCCTCAGGCCTTCATGGGTCAGAACCAGGATGTTGAAGGTCTTCAGGTCCGGTATCTACAGGCAGATGTCTCTGTTGTTGAGCTGCTGTCCTTTAAGTGAAGGACGCGGCAACAACAAACCAGGTTTGTTTTGTCCCTGGAGGAACGTCGACCTTCACATTCCTGTGGAAGGTGACAAACAGGAAACAGGAGGCGGGACTTTCCAAAGTCTGTCTGTTACAGAACAGAGCAACTCATCACGATGACTTGAATGAATTTACTGTGTCATGAGTTCACGTGAGCGAGGACGTGCTCGTTTCCAAGTCCCTGTCGCAGCAGCGAGTTGACAACGGACTCCTGAGTTGATGAGAGGAGGTCTGTGTTACTGTGTGCAGACTCCATGAAGCAGGTCCGGGTACTGTCAGCGGTTCCGACCCGATTTGTTCTGGTTCTTCAGGTCCGCTCTCGTTTCGTGCCCTGTATTTTCTGTGTTTGTGTTAATCCTGGTTTTCTCTCTGTCTAAAACCCTGAGTCCTCGTTGCGTCCTGGGAGTTCACCCGGTGTTTCCCACTGCTTGTGTCTGCGTCCTGTCAATCTGCCCTTCACCCGTTCCCACTGCGCATCATTACGGTCCTGACTCTAACCTTCATCCTGCCCCTGGGTCGTCACTGATCCAGGATCAGCTCAGTATCAGATCGACATGGGAGGAAGCGTTAAGGATTTAGCAGATTCTTTATAACAGTTTCACATCTGCAGCTCCATTTAGTAAAAAGCTGTTGAACTAAACTTAATAGTGAATAAATACTAGCGGTGCATCACAGGCCGAGCAGCCAGTGTCATGACTCAGCGTTCACACCCTCAGCCTCAGTCCTGCCCCTGAATCAAGGCCCAGCCTTCACTCACCCTCTCCTCCTTCTTCACTCACATCCACTCCTCCATCGCGTGTTCTCACTTCACACATTAAAGCTGTGAAGACAACTTGGCGCACGCGAGGATGACACTTTGCCCCATTCGCTCCCAGGCACGACTGCGGCTGCAGCTTTAAGGGGGACGGCAGCTTTAATGGAGCTACAATAAGTGGAGGAGTGCAGTCGGCCCAGCGATTTATTGACCCGGGCAGAAACAAAGCTTTGTCCTGGGACAAGAAACTGCTCAGGAAGCGGCGTTCACACCTAATGACTACACTGTTGTTCTGCTGCCTGACAATAGTGGATCAATGAGACCCGCTCAGTGACGCCATCAGTGGTCCGGGCTGCAGTTATTACATCATGCACAGAGTCATAGGACTCAGCATCAGACGAGCTCACGATCAGCTGGCAACCGAAATCCTCCCAAATACAAGAACCGCCCAAAGTAAATGAACCAAATATACTGTATGTGACCTCATCTCCACGCAGCACAGTGAGAAAATTACTTTAAAAGAAGGAAATGTTTTTCCTTTTGCACAAATGTTTGTAAATGTATCTGTTTAACATTTAGTATGATATAAAAATTCCCTAAAAATCCCTCTCGCCGGTTTTGGGGCAAACGTGAACGCGCTGCATATTCGTAACCTTCACACTAGTTTGGAACCACAGGCCTTTAAAAGTTGCCGCATTCCTCGGTACCGTCCTGAACAGCGTGCTTCCAGGAAAGACAATAAAACGGGGCTGAAAAGCCCAGAGACGGCTCATCAGAGGGGTTCTGATGAAATTATGAACATAGTTCAATTGCACCTGGTTGGACCATTTAGGAGAAATTAAAATGGCAGCGTTGGACAGTGCTCGGCTCCGCAAAACAATAGCAGGCTGATAGGAATGAGCGCATATCCCACAAACTACTGTGTAATTAAATTTGGCCCAGCGGGAGGCCGTAATATAATGCACACTTCATTGGCGGCGGCTCTCGCGTGTGGGGGTGAAACTGCGCTCTGGAGGCGGCGCCGGCGCTGCTGCTGCTTGTTCATAACGGCGAGAGGCGGAACCATAAATCACACACGGCGCCTTCCTCGTATTATTCCTTAATATTAGTTCTCAGTCGTAACCACCATCGGACCCGTGACCGCTGCTCTGACGGCGCACGGGCTCATTGGTGTTTTCACACACAGACGAGCGAAAGGACACGACGCGGCCTCTTATTCAGCCTTTAACCACAACAGGTCACAGTTATTGACTCCGGCGCCCTCCACGCAGTCGAGTGGCTCCGTTAATGCGATCATATCTTCATTAAACGGAGGAATTCAAAGTCGAGTGCGTGTTTCTGCCTCCGTCAGCGCCTGTTCCACTCGCAGTCATTAGTTTTATCATTCTTCCTCTTTGTGGCGGCGACTTTCTTCAGCCTCCAGCGACCTCATTAACAAAGGCCTTGTTATTAACAACCGAGCAAAGGTCAAACACTTAAAGAGCCGAGCCTTGCGATTAACGCTGATAAAGATGTTCTCCAGTCAGTTGTTCACGTGAAGTGTGACACATTCACAGTTCCACTAGTCTCCGTCTCAATGCGGCGCTGCAGCCTCAGTAACGGCGCCACGCGTGATCATTAGCCTGTTAATGGGCTGCGACTGTGGCCGTTTTTACGCTAAATGGCGTCGTTCGGTGCAATCAGCTGTTTAGAAGCAGCATCATAAACGCCATTAACCAGGACCGTGAACTAAAACAGGAACAAAGTGTTTGAAGAGCAGATTACAGCGCTTTAACCAGCGCAGCACCGAGGCACACGCTCAGGTCTGATGCTGAGGTTCAGTAGGAAGCACACGTTAGATGATGACGACTATTGATCCATAAAAATGATGAATGCATTTGTTGTCGTCGCTTCTATTATTGTTATCTATGAAGTCATATTTCAACAGTGTCGAGTGTCGTGCACATGAAGGGACGGTCATTATCTTTCTGAGGAACAACGTCACAGCTCTTCACCTTGTCATTTTCAATATTTTATATTCAATTGTCCCTGAGGGTCTTTGAAATGTGCCAAACCCCAGGAGAGGATTTATGAAACGCCTGCTCGTCCATCTGGAAAACGCTCGTCTTCCTCCTGACAACGTTGGGATGCGTTTTTTCCACGCTATCCGTCAGCTGTGATGTGTTTGGACAATGATGCTGGTGACGGATGGGGCTCTGTTGAAATGACGGAGCTGAAGGTGACAACGCAGCAGATAGAAGATCGGCCTGTTTTTCTACCTGAGGTGTGTGTAGGAACCAAGTGTGATTTCAAAGTGTGAAACGTGTGTGTGTGTGTGTGTGTGTGTGTGTGTGTGTGTGTGTGTGTGTGTGTGTGTGTGTGTGTGTGTGTGTGTGTGTGTGTGTGTGTGTGTGTGTGTGTGTGTGTGTGTGTGTGTGTGTTTCCAGGCCCTTTCCTTCGGAGGACACCGCTCTGAACGAGGACGATGTCTACCGGAGTCTGGAGGAACTGGCAGAGTGAGTGTCTGACCTAAACTCTAAACCCTGTGTAAAATGAATCAAAGCCTGATCCTGAGTACATAAACTGCTAAATAATGTCTCATAATGAACACAAAATATGTTTTAGCCTTCAAATATTCAAATGAAATGGGAGTAATTTGCTCTGTTACATCATCTTGATCCACATCTTTTGACATCTGTGATTCGTAACTGTTTAATTACATAAGCTGGGACCCTCTGTCGCTGGGCCCGTTACCATGGCGACGTGGGCTCCTCTCTGGCTCGCTGCCCGTCCGCCTGCTCTGGTGTGTTGCTATGTGGAGCGGGCGGCTTTCGCTGGCTTAAAGGGGCCCTTGGAGCCGGTGACGGCGGCTGCTCCGCCAAGATTAATGGAGAGTAATTAGTTTGTCGCCCAGAGATGGGTGTCATTCATCACAGGGAGATAGGACGGAGCAGAGCGTGCGAGCCATACCGGGGATCTGTGTCTGCTGAATACATGATTGTGATGATATTTAGGGGCCGGGGCTCCTGCCAGAGCGGAGCGGTGCCAGCCACACTGGCTCAAACAGGATTAGAGTGGAGCTCAGACAAACATGTAGGTCTGCAGACCTGGACCCGGGAGCGCAGCTCTTCACAACATATTCTGAAAATAATGTAGGCATTAATAAAGGCCTTGTCATGAAATGCAGATGGAGCACGGAGGTTTCAGTTTGCTCAGATTTGTGTTTCTGGTCTTATTTTTACTGGCCTTTATTGTAAATCGTCAGCGGCCGGAGTCGCTTTCCTGATTCTTGGTTTCACGCCCACATTCATCTTAAAGAAACGTCCCCTGCTGGTTCCATGAATGCCCGGTGGCTGCAGTGAGGGCACAGTATCCATAGCAACAAGTATCACCAAATCTAGCAGCGACGCAAGTGAGCACAGTAAAGACAGAGGTGTCAAGTTTGTTCCTTCAGCCGGAGGTCACGCCTCTAATTCGCCTCCAACCTCCAAAGCTGGAAATCTCCTCTGAGCAAACGCTCGTCAGCAGCTGCGGCGAAGCTGAAGCGGGTCCGTGTTTTCTGAAGTGGTCAGTGCTTTTGTGACACCACGCGCTCCGTGTCAGTGAGCTGATGAATTAATCATGCTGCTCTTGACCTTTCACAAAGAACATGTGCATTTAATTCCATCAATGCACAGACGCATAATGGATTCATCAGCAGCTCCTGCACATAATGCAGCTGAACACACTGAGCACATGGGCCACGGCAGCAAACCGTCCTCTGACAGACTTATTAATTAGCCTGGAATACTGATGCACTGGAGGTTTAGGGGCGGCGCACGACTGAACTGCAGGAGCGGCGTTAGTACAGTCGCACCTGTCGTTTTAATGGATGTTGCACTGAGAGGCTCTAAGAGGACGTATGGCGTCATTACAACAGAACAGCCACGTTGGCAGCGTGACATATTTACAGTCGGGAGCTGATAAATACTGAACATTTCAGCAAACAGTAAAAATCAATAGGCTGCGTCATTAACTTTAGTGGGAGATGACGGACGACACTAACTGATGTGGACGGCGTCGATAAAAAGGTCGGAGGTCGGATCTGGAAGCAGAGTTCAGTTCAGTTTGCTCTGGTTCATGTGACAAAACCTCCATTGGGATTTCATTTGATGAACCTGAGATCTGAGCTGGAAGCAGAGTGCGGGCGGTGATGAGCGGTGGGAGTCGTGTGAAAGCTGCAGTGAAGGTTCGGTGTTTCCATCCAGTCCACGTGGGCTCATCTGCACGGGTTCATCAAAGCAAATGTGATGCTTGTGGGACCGGTGCGCTTGTGCATCGTTCTGCTGAGCGCTGGCCCAGTCTCTCCCTGATTGAGGTCCTCCAGGTTAATGAGGGAAACCCGCTCCGTCCTCCCCTCGCGTTCTCATACGGAGTCTTCATCGCCGCGTCTTCTCCTCCTGGAACGACTCCATCCCAGAGTTGACAAAGCATGAAATGGGGGCGGACGGGGCGCGGTCGCCGAGGGACCTTCTCCTCCACCAAAGTCTCGTATGGATTTTCATTCCCAAGCAAACAGTGTCACCAGCCCTTTGTGTCGCTCTCCTCCAGTTTATTTTGCCCCATTAATCCCTCGGGCAGATTGACATGAAGAGTCAATAACCTGAAAATGGATGGACTTGGTGTTATTCACCGGCTGCTATTAGTCCCTCCTTAAAAAACGTAGCAAAACATGGATTAAGTCTTGGCTTGTTCCATTTAAACAGCTCCATTACATATAAACAACAGGTTTTCCCCTGTGGCCAGCTGGTTTACACAAATACACACAGCAGCTCCTTGTACAGAGGAGCATGAAGTATGAGTTAAACGCACAAATATTATTAGCACACGTCTGCAGGCAGCAGCTCTGTGGAAGGTGAAGGTCAGGGCTGCAAACACACGGCCTGAGGAACAAACATGCGTTTAGCTGCTGGACGCAAACACAATCCCACTAATACGTCAGAATAATTCATGAGACAGATAGAAGTATATGAGTTGTTTTATGATGCGTTCAGTCCAACCTTTATTCTGTTCTTGAGCTTCTGAGAAGCTCGGTTCCGCCTCCACGCGGTTCCCTGGAGGTTCTGCTCTCACATCTCTGCAGGTCATGTTCTCTCCTCCCACACGTGAAACGTCCTCTGAGGCACTGGAACCCGTGCAGCTTCAGAGCAGAGACGCCGTCGCGGCCGCTTCCTCCCACGCAGCCTCCTCAGTGTTCAGCATCACGTTGACTTAATGAAGGAACCAAGAGTGAACCTGGCCCCTCAATTACAGCTTCAAACAAAGCCCTGCACAAGCTGAGCATTAGAATGTGTGCGCATCTGATGCACATACACATGAACGGGGGAGGAGGAGGTCATGGACATGTGGCCATGGAATCTGATGTAGGATCAGCCAGAGCTGCTGCTGAGTTGCGGTGGGGGCCGCTTTTGTCCCGGACAATGAGGTCCAGCAGTGAGCGATCGGGAGGTTTTATTCATTTATTGGACTGTAAATAATGAATACGTAAAGAAGCCTAATTGGGGGCCATTCGTTGCTGTGGTTGGATCTCTGCTCGTAACACGCAGCTCAATCAATACGTTTCTGTCCTGAGCCCATTTTCAGAGTCAAAGCATGCGTTGTTAGAATGAGTGCGTTTTGTAACCAGTGTTTCCTGGACAAACGGCTCCCAAAATAAAGGAAGCACAGAGTAAAACATGATGAACGTTTGATTTGAAAGCACCTCGTTGAATCCAGGGCTCCGTTTCAGACCGACCGTTCGCTTTTATTCATTTGCAGCATTGAATCAATGATTTCCTTTTTGTCGCTCCAGACTCTCTGTTTATTAAGCGCATCGATGCCGGCCCGTTGCCAGGTTGGTGGCGCTGCCTCAGCAGGTTTCGCTGCAGTAATTGCCTTTACAGTAGCGGGTTGAAGCCGAGCTCTCAGGGCGCGAGGATCCTCCCTTCGCCTAATTAAAGGTCACTTAGCAACATAAACACATGAAAGGGAAGGAAATGTCAGTCAATAAGTGGAGGATTTTAAAGCTGGGACCCTTCAGGCAGGTCCGGTTCACCGTGATGAGCTGCTGGACTCCTTGTGATGAGCTCAGCTCACGTCCAGCTGTTGATCTTGTTTCCTCAGTGAGCACGACTTGGGTGAGGATGACATTTATGACTGCGTGCCGTGTGAGGACGATGGCGATGACATCTATGAGGACATCATTAAGGTGGAAGTACGACAACCCATGGTGAGAACGTAGTGACGCTACCGTGTGCTGCACATTTAAATGCATGTGGTGCCGGTTCTGACTCTACTCACGTGGCCCCGCTTTGCCTCTCTCATGCTGCAGATCAGATACATGCAGGTGAGTGCTGCTCTGTCTGTGACTGTAACCTCACATCACTTCATTTAACAAACAAACTCCCAGCATCCCCCGCAGTTAGACCAGTGACCTGCGGTTAAATCAGTGACCTGTGTTTAGATCAGTGACCTGCAGTTAGATCAGTAACTGTGTTTAGATCAGTGACCTGTGTTTAGATCAGTGACCTGCAGTTAGATCAGTGACCTGCAGTTAGATCAGTGACCTGTGTTTAGATCAGTGACCTGTGTTTAGATCAGTGACCTGCAGTTAGATCAGTGACCTGCAGTTAGATCAGTGACCTGCAGTTAGATCAGTGACCTGCAGTTAGATCAGTGACCTGTGCACAGGCAGGACGGAGCCCCGCTGGTCCCCTGCTGTGATTCTGGGCCCGGTGCATTCTGGGTGTCCAGCTGCCACGCTGATCCATGAGGCAAATAAACCTCATCCCCCCGGCTTTAAACTCCATTGTGATTGGACGGCTGCTCGCGGGCCGGGGGCCGGGACCGGACCCTGCATCACCTCCATGGCTCAGTGTCTGCTAGATGTGCTGCTCGTTTTGTTCCATGGTCCTTTGGTCACTCACCTTTAATACATGCAGAGTACTGTGTGAGAACATTCGGTTTCAGACAGTGTGAATGGATGAAGAGATGATGGACAGATGGTGATGAGTTTGTAGCTTCTGCTCCACCTGTTAACGTAACCATCTAAGATTCCTCTCCTTCTCTAAAGCTACAATCTGAATGAGGTTCATTTGGATTAGAAAAATATCTTTATCTTTTTAAGTCTGAAAGTTTTATTTTCTGTGAAATGGATTTGTTTCCAGTTAAATTGACCCAAAATTGAATCCTGTATTTTCGCAGTAAAAAAGAAGAAAAATGCCTGAGTTGCTTAATCTATCATGGTGTGTAATAGGTCGCTTCATCTAGAATCATTTGCATTCAAATGAATTACAACAAGGACAATGGGACCACACATGATCATTACTGAGTCATATTTCTGATCTCAATCTAAGAACATTAAATATTCAATAATAGAAACTTGTGGGATGATTGAGTCTAATTGTCCTGATTTGTCACATTTGATTCTGTCACTGTAGAAAATGGGTATGACTGAAGATGACAAGAGAAATTGCTGCTTAGTGGAGATTCAGGAGACGGAAGCAAAGTACTACAAAACTTTGGAGGACATTGAGAAGGTGAGTCTCACCATCATCATCATCATCATCATCAGCAGCAGCAGCAGCGTTGTCCCGTGGTCGCAGGTGAGCAGTCACGCCCTCGTCTTCTTCCTCGTTGGTTCTTCTGGACGCAGCAGGGAAATGTCACTGGGCAGAAATGACCGGAGCTGATCGATGTGGTGATTATTGGCTGAGCCTCCACAGGACGCGCTGGTCCCCGGGGCTCTAAGTACAGACAGGATGCCGCGCACAAGGACACGCGGTCTGCACGGATAATTCTAGCAGTGCCCACAAAGCGCTGGCTGCATGAATAAACAGAATCCTACTGTGTTCTTAGCGGCGCTCTCTGAATCAGCCTTCGTCTCACACCAGCGTGAGGAGGAGCCATTGTTCAGAGCAGCGCTGCCAACGCATCAGTTTCATCCACGATTTGATGGAATGCCACAAATCATCCACTTCTCTAATTTCATTAAACTAAATGTGCATCCTGTGATTCCCACATCTCAGCAACACGAGACTAAATTAGAATAAATAACCTTCTTATGATCAGAGGACTCGTTAAGCTTAATTGAGTTGGGGTTAATAAAGCCTATAATCTCTTCATTGCTTCTTAGTTGATCTATTTGTTATTATTATGATGATGGAATGTGACAAGCAGAAAACAAGGAGCAGGCTTTTCTTCTGTGCACTAACTTCCTCTAAAAGCTGCCTTGTCTTCTGCATCGATTTTCTGCGTTTAACTTTCACTTGTGCTGTCGTTTTTCAGCACCTGCTAAAAGCTCGGCCACAAAATAAAGCAATGTTCTTTATGGGGCGTTTTAGTGAGAGAGATTTACTCACGAAAGACGTTGTGCTTTCTTTCCAAGAATTACATGATCCCACTGAAGCAAGTGTTGAGTCAGCAAGAAATGGAGGCCATCTTTGTGAACCTGGAGGTGAGTAGACTGACATTGATCAGGCGCCGCTGTGCCTCACGCCGAGCGGATGATCCAATGAACGTATGGATGAGTGGATGAGTGGATGAATGACAGGCCCTGATGTACGAACGCTTATTAAGGCCGTTAACAAATGCACAGTTCAGTAAACGCAGAGACGGAGATCCCACGGTTCAGTGCTTCCATCACATTGGAGGGAAATAAAATATTGAATTGCTTTCTGTTGTTTTGGAAGTCAAAGTTTAACAATGGTTCAAGAAATCGCCTCAAAACAAAATCAATATCAAAGCATCAGTATTAGATCAACTCCAGAAGCGTTTGGCTTTGTCTGCTTTGACGCAGGTTCAATGATGCAAATCCGCCTCATGGTTGTTTCCCCTTCACAACATGTGTTTACTGCACGTCCTAACCCAAAAAAGGATGATCATTCATGTTTGCTAAAAGCGACGGAGGCCAGTTGTTTAAGAAAATATTGTTGTTTTTTTACCTGTGTGTCAACTATTTGCCAGAAAACGCAAAAATGTATTCAGAGGAAGCGATAAATAAGCAGCCAGGTTTTCTGTATGGTCGGAACTTTATTTACAGCGACAACAAATTATTTAAATATCGAGGAGTATTGTACTATAGAAATTACAGTTTGCGACTTTACAATGTGTTTGGACTAAAAGTGTTTTTCTTTTTTACTCAGGACGTCATCAAAGTCCACTTCGCTCTCCTGCGAGCCATCGACCTGAACATGGTGAGTGGAGGAAGCGGCTTGGGGAAGATCTTCCTGGACTTCAAAGAAAGGTTCGTAACGACTGTACGAATCCATAATGTGATGTTTTTCATTATTCATTTACAGCTACGTGCATCAATTTATGGCTGTAAAAATAATTTATTGGATTTTTTTCCTTGCCTTCAAACTGTGGAGTTTGTTCCAAGTTGCACAAATCCACCGATGGGCCAGAGGGATGATGGGATTAGTGCTGAAGGGACATGACAATTAAAACAATGAATGTTAGGAGAAAGGCTGAGGCAGCAGAGAACCAATTGTTGCTCCTTCAACCACCACAACGGGATCAAATGTGACGCAGCTACTGTACTGTACAGTCTCATCGCGTCTGAACCCCAGCAGCTGAAAGCAGCGTGGCTTCCGTTCAGCTTTTTGTGCAAACGACTTTAAGGAATATTAATTCAAGCTGCAAATGTTCAGACGGGTCACAGATTTTATCCTGTGCGTTCGTCTGAGGATTTCTGTGGCCAGACCTGAGGAAGCACGGCTCTCGCAGCCGCTCCACGGACGGATCCCCGTCCTGCTCAGCTGCTGAGCGCGTGTGGATAATTTGAGCCGTGGGGAAGCGATGATTTGCCTCCCTGCAGAGAGTTTGATAGGTAATGGTGATGACGGCCATGATAGGTTCTGGCCTGTTCATGGCTCCATAAACAGCCACTCTGCCCACACGACACAGCCATTACTGTGTGTGTGTGTGTGTGTGTGTGTGTGTGTGTGTGTGTGTGTGTGTGTGTGTGTTACTCTTGCATGCGTAAGTGCATATTATATTCCTCTGCACAGAAACCTTGATAACACGCTTTTACACCCCCTCATCCTTCGCACCTGTAACTGTTCGTCTGCATATGCAGCTCACAGGCTCTTTACAGGCCTCTACATGTGCTGCAGCTGGTTAAACTCAGACCCAGTGAAAACAAGAACAAGCTGATCTGCTGTGATGCTCCACACTAAATAAAGCAGAGTAATGTGCACACAATGTGACGCACAGACCTCCAGGTAGAAAGTCGTGTGTTCAGAGACTCGGCCTCCGTGGTTCAGATCAGTTTATTCACCAGAGTCTGTGGAATCAGAGCCACAGTTTCTGCCGGAGCATCTTCTGCCTCTGTTCTCCTGCATCCCGGTGTTGTGGCACCTGTTGATAACAGGCTGCATGTGTCAGCAGGTCGTCCTGCATGAACTCTGTGGGGCTGCAGGTGATAACAGCTGAAACACGCTGTGGCTGAAACCAAGGGGGTGGAGCCCTCACACCACAGCACACTTCTTTTATCTATGAAATCTAAACACTGACCCTGGATCTGCTGATGACGGACCATCTGCAGCATTCAAACAGCAGCGGGGTTATTTTTGGTGTGATTCTTCTCAGGCTTTGTGTGATTGACCTGCTGTATTATGAGGCGTCTCTGGTGGCGATAAACAACAGGGAGCCGGGGAGTTGGACGGACGCGCGCGCAGGCATCTTGATCATTTTCTGAAGAACTGGCTTGGCATAATTAATGTGGTTATCTGTGCTTGTACGGCTCCCTGACCTTTACAACAATGTGCTTGTATTGTTTTTTTTCTGGTGTTGGTGCATAAGATGAAAAGCGCCTTTTTTCTGTTTGTCATTGAACTGAATGCCAACGCTGGAAATGTCAGGGGTTTATCGCGGCTCGCCCTCCGTTCTTAAAGAGCCAGAGCCCGGCTGAGCGGGAAGTGCTCTCAGAGGAGGCTCCATGAACCAAAGAGGCGTCTGAGTGCCCTCGTGGCGACGTCCTCATTTGTGACATTCCCCAACTCATTTCCGGAGTAATCTGGCTCGCACACATGCTTGCAGAGCTAATCATGGCCACGCTATGAGCCTCTTTATTTGGGGTCTGCGCCGCGTTCCCCTCCATTTGCTGTGTGCTGGATTTGCTGAGTGGAGGTGAGGGGGTCCCAATGCCATGTGTCACAGAGTATTAGCTGCCTCCACAGCCTGTCACTTCCGCTTTGCTGGAGCGCTCCTCCTCGCCTGCGTCGGCCTCGCCGAGGGTCGGGGTGAAGGCCCTGGGTGCAGTTACACAAAATTGCATTTCCTGTGGAATAACATGCACGACAGCATCCTCATTAAGAACGTTGCCGGCGCAGCAGGGCAGCGAGCAGACAGCAATGAGAGGAAGGTCCAACCGCAGTACAGGAACCAGGAAGATGCGTCTCTTCCCGTTCCCTCTGTCCCAGTAGCTTGTTGCCTCTGTCATGTGATCCTGGATCCTCACTGCGCCGCTCGCTTTAAAAGCGATCACGTTTCCAATTAACGTCACTTTCTCCTTGTTGGAGGAGCAGGAGCCGTCTCACAGAATGAGGCTCACAGCTTAATCAGGGCCTGGTGAACCCGTGTGTAGCCGGGGTAGAGTCCTCACAGCAGGGGGCCTCAGACGAACTCCACTGTTCAGTGACTACAGTCAGCAGTTCTGCTGTGGAGGCGTCTGACGATGGCTGTGACAGAAAGGCTGCTTTAAAGTCGAAAAAATAATCCCAGATTTCCACTTCTGGCAAAGTGTGATGCTCAGTGTTTATATCCATCACTAGTGGAGCTGAATTAATAATTTCCTATGTTTTGTGAGAAGCTTCTAAAGCTAAAGGTGCCGATGCTTGGTGTCATTTTTAAATCTGATGTGCTGCCTTTTAATGATCATACATGATCTGCCTCACAACGACTCGTGCAGTAGAACAACTGTTGCTGCAGCATCACAGATCTCTGGGAGGCTGAAATACACCCCCTCCCCTCCCCCTCTGAAGATTCAGATTAGGACTGTGGAGTGCCAGCTCCGTCGCAGGGTTGGGGGTTTAACGCCATGCCAGTGCCCTACTTTGAGTCAGTGAGGGAGTGAGTGAGACGAATGTGCAGCGGCATCCTCCAGGCAGCGTGACTTTGAACTCGCTCCCAGCTGAACCCACGGATCTGTGTCACAGTCCCATTGTACCATCTAATGAGCACAGCTCTCATATCCTCACTGCTTGAAATTACAGATTTTTTTCCCCACTTGCTGATAAGAGGAACTCTGCGAAGCCGCTGATAGGAGGCGGCGTCTTTCATTAGTGTCGGCAGGAGGATGCTGTCCCTCCAAACACTGCATCATTAGCTATTCATGGTGCTCACATGTATTTCTAACCAGAATACATCTATTCACATATTAATGTACATGACCCCCCATAGTGCCAGATGACTCTCAGAGCGGCCTCTCTAATTGTGTTTTTAATGGTGAAATGAATGCACAGGCTCCAGGGCACAGTTGCATCCTCTGTCTCTACATTTATACAAAGATATGACGTATTTACAATGTTTTAGAAATAAGGAAAAGCCCAAAATAGCTTTCTTTGTATTCCAACTATATTTTATTTCACATATTTGTGATTGCAGGGTGGTTGAGCCCAACATTTCTGTTAAATGTAACATTTATAATAATATATGATGGAACGTTATTAATCCCACGTTGGAGACATTTCCCCGTATGTGAACCTGTAACCCTGAGGGAGCGGCCGGTGGGAGCTGTCTCACTCAGGGACACTTCGTCTGTGGGTTTGAAGCTTAGACCTTCCGCTCCTCAAACCAGCGCTCTAACTGAGCCACCAACCACCTGTGCAGTGTTCGCCTTGTTCCCATCCACTGACTGATGATCAGCTGGTAACTGCTTTTTGGATGGGCTGTTTTTGTGTCTTTTATCAGGTTGCTGATTTACGGGCAGTACTGCAGCCACATGGAGAACGCCCAGAAGACACTGGATGAGCTAATAGCAATGCGAGAGGATGTCAAGATAAAAGTGGAGGTAAACGCAAACACACGCTGAAGCAGGTGGAGACAAAGTCAATGAACAACCTCACATGAGTCGAAGCGCTGGACAACGTTGAGGGCATGTATTTGTGTGCGCTGTGATTAGGATGAGGCCTGTAGGAACTGTGCATGTGGTGCCTTTTCATCCTGCAGCACGATGTTCCTGCTACGAACACGCACCTCTGGTTGCTTCACTGGCCGAACTCCAGCTGATGCTGAGCTGGGCTCCAGTCGACGCTGTGAATGTGGAAAATGACACAAAGAAGACAAAGGCCATTTGTGTGATTGAATTAGTTGTAATTTCTAAGTTCAATATCCACATGCAGCTCTGGATTCATCCTCCAGAGTGATTCTGGATCTGATCATGTTTGTCTCCTCCACATCTGGACGATGCTCCATAGAATAGACTGTGGCATAGAACAGTTACAGCAGCTTCCTCTGACTCACACTAAAGCAGCTTTGTGACCGTATGAAACAGCTTCAGTGTTGAACTGTGCCTGTTGCTCCAGACTTCTAGAAAGTGGATAAAGAAACACCTGCGGTGCACAAAGGCCGGTTTCTTATGGAGTCAGGGGAAAGTTCATTCATTAGCCTGAGGAATGTCGCAGCGAGCGAATGGTTGGCACAGACAGAGCTTTTGTGCCCTGGAAGAATAAACTGGCCTCATTGTTGTTAATGGAGTGAATGTGTGGAAGCAACAACGCAGTGAATGAAACATCACACGGACGCTTGTTGGGGAAAAGTCCTAACGTCGGCGCCGCTCGTGCCGTTTTCTGCAGGAATGCACCATGAAGGTGCAGGAGGGGAAGTTCAAGCTGCAGGATCTGCTGGTGGTTCCAATGCAGAGGGTGCTGAAGTATCACCTACTACTGAAGGTACAGTCCACTCATGCATGCATGCGTCAGCATTATCTCATGCAGCTCCTTGCTGCATGAGATATGAATGCGCCTCTGATGTCGGGGTGGAGGCAGGTGTTTACGTCAGGTGACTCAGCTGCCGCTTCTCCGTAGCAACAGTCTCTGCAGCACTGAGGTCGAGTCAAGCGTGAAGAAATCAGATTAAACGCAGCCCATTTCACTGCTTCCCACAGCTTCGCAGTAAAACATGGCGCTGAAGCCTCGGGGGCAAATCCCGACGAGTCTGGATTTGTTTGTGTGCGTGTTGCCAAAGGGCACGTTTTCAGTTAACGTATATGTGTCACAGTTTCCTGTTCAGTCATGGTGTGACCACAGCTCAACACCATAACACCAGGAGCAGCTCCTGAACCAGGCTTTGAAGGTGGAAACGCACTGTTAACATTCTGCAGAGTCAGCAAGTCGTGGGATAAAAATAAAGCAAATGAGCGTCTGATGGGGCGAACTGCACCGTTTCCCCCTGACTGAGCTGATGGGAGCCCGTGAAGGACAATCACAGCACTAACGACGGCTCAGTGTTGGAATGAACATTTCCAGGAAAGACGCAGAATGTTCAGAATCTATTGTTAATGAATGTACTGAAATTTAGAAAAACAGAAAACACAGAGATTTGTTTTTCAGACAGAACTGGAGAGACTAAAAGCGAGACTGGTTTTATTGGACGGCAGCTGAACAACATCTGATCCGTTACCGTGTGTCTCTGGAGACAGAACTGAGCCCCTTCAGAGGATGTAACATATTTATTATTGATTGGCATTAAAAGGGGTCAGTGTGGTTTGCAGGGGACAAGTCGTTTAATATCATCTTGTTACTGAGGCAGAATGAGCGCTGGACGCTAGCGTCTGTTTACTGGCGCTGTTGCAGATGCTGCAGCTCAGATGTTTGTTAATGAAAATCTTGATCTGCAGGAGCTTTTAAGTCACTCGACTGACCGACCGGAGAGACAGCAGCTCAAAGAGGCACTGGAGGCTATGCAGGTCTGCTACACAGACATGGTGTCATAGAATCACATGATACTAACGCATATTATTATGGCTCTGAGTGCTTTACATGCGTGTCTCTCCCTCAGGACTTGGCCATGTACATTAACGAAGTCAAGAGGGACAACGAGACGCTGAAGAAGATCAGCGAATTCCAAAGTTCTATAGAGAACCTTGTAAGTACTCTGTTTGTTTGTCCGACCTAAAAGCACAGTTGCAATCGCTGTGGTTTAAACTAATGTTCTTATGTCCTGAAAAGCTGCAGAACAATGTTTTAGTGTTTCTGCATTGGTTTCTAACATTACAGCTTATACTGGTCATGTTCTGATGTCAGGCTACTGTCAAACAGCACAATAGACCTTTGGACTTTGTGTTTAAATGCGTGCACATTCTGTCTTCTTCTAATTTCTCCCTTTCTGCTCACTCGCTGTCTGAAACTTTGACTTGTTCATGAGCCTCTGATTCAGTACAGACTTTGTACAAAGTTGTTTGTGGATTTAGTTTGAAAATGAAGGATCAGCTTGTTTGTGTGTGGCAGCGTCCTAACTGGGTCCAGTGGACTGACGTGTGGTGTGTGTGTGTGTGACCTAAGCAGCAGGTGAAGCTGGAGGAGTACGGTCGGCCCAAGATAGACGGCGAGCTGAAGGTCTGCTCCATCGTCAACAGAACCAAACAGGACCGGTGAGTCAGAACCCTGGAAGCAGAACGAGCAGAGGCCTGTGGACGATCACTGACTGTGTGTGTGTGTGTGTGTGTGTGTGTGTGTGTGTGTGCGTGCGTGCGTGCGTGCGTGCGTGCGTGCGTGCGTGTGTGTCTGTGTGCGCGACGCCAGGTACATCTTCCTCTTTGATAAAGTCGTCATTGTCTGCAAGAGGAAAGGCTACAGCTACGAGCTCAAAGAGATCATTGAGCTGCAGTCGTATAAAATGTCGGACGACCCCATGAACAACAGAGACATGAAGAAGGTAAGAAGACGGATCAGAACCCGTTGCTGCGAATCCTGGTGATTCTTATGAGCGCTGCCTTCGGCTCGTTGGTCTGATCAGACACTAATTCTGACACTGAGTAATTCATGCCTGATGCATCGTGCTCCCTCGTGCTGCAAAAGTCATGGAAACGCAGCGTTACTTTGGGATTCATGAAACTGTGGCGCCGCCGGTCGGAGCAGGCGCTGTTTTGCATGTGTCCGTCCGTGTTTGCATGAGTAACTGGGTCTTTCTCTGGTGTCTTTCTTTTTGCATGCCGACCAGTCGAGTGGGAAAATGGTAAGTTCCAGCCGCCTTCACCGACGTCATGGTCTTCTGTGTGGCTGCACGCGGCGCTAACGCATGCGAGCGCCTCTTCATCCCGTTCACGCTCACATTAACTGTCCCCTGTGTGATCTGTGCCGTTGTCCCCACGCGTCCTCCTCCTCCCCAGTGGTCGTACGGCTTCTACCTGATCCATCTGCAGGGGAAGCAGGGCTTCCAGTTCTTCTGTAAAACGGAGGAGACCAAGAGGAAGTGGATGGAGCAGTTCGACATGGCCATGTGAGTCCGCTGCTCCTGAACGCAGCTCAGTAAATGACCTCGCTGCCTCCAGTCCGTCTCATTTGTCACCATCCAACTCCAGGTCCAACATCAAACCGGACCGGGCCACCGCCAACCAGCACAACTTCCAGATGCACACGTTCGATAAAAACACCAACTGTCGCGCCTGCAAGATGCTCTTGAGGTAAATGACTGATGACTGATAAGACGCTGGTGATGAATAATGGATGAATGATGAACTCATGCAAACCTTCCAAGGACCTCTGCTACAAGGACCTGTCAGAACTCGTGTAAATATGCTTCACGTGCTGTTACATCGGGCTGCATTTATTATGAAGTTTGATGATCTGAGCAACCGTCTGATCTGCTGATGTAAAATATGATGATGTATGATATGAATGAGGAGCGCTCTCAAAAACAAGTGCTTCTTGAGTAAAGAATAGAATTTTTCACTCTCTGAGCGCCGTGTGGCTCAAACGAAGCGTCCTGTGGACGGATCCTCAGCGTTTCATGCATTCATGCATGCTGTTTGTCCACATTCGGTGAGCTACTGACGAGCACATTTAAATCCCAGCATGCTTTGGCACCAGCTGCTCGTTGCCGACGCCACCAGCGGCGGTCGGTGTTTTTAGCGCCGCCCACGCGTCCGTGTGACAGGACCCCGTCCACGCGTCCGCCGTTTCAGCCGCTCAGCTCCGCTCTCTGTTCTGACACACATTTGTCTGACCTAAATTCAGAGCCATGGACGTCAGGGAGCGTAGGTGCTAATTACTGCAGCCCCACAGGAACCCAGCGTGATTTATGGCACGTACTGCTCAACGTGGCACAGTGTGATGCGTTCCAGCGTGCGTTACAGCTGGAATCACAGAATCCACGCATGTTTAATGGAGATGCAGCAGGATGTGCAGCCTCCATCACAGAATTATACTAAGCAGCCGCGGGTCCCTTGTGGCTTGTACATATACAATTCAATTTGTGTCTGAGACGTTTCCTGTTTGCATTAGTGATGTGTGTGTCCTCCAGGGGCATCTTCTACCAGGGCTACTACTGCTCTCGCTGTGGAACCGGAGCACACAAGGAGTGTCTGGAAGTGATCACCATCTGTAAAATCAGTAGGTGTTTCCTCCGATCCAATAGAAAGCCTGATTGTGAGCTGCAGGCGCTCGAGTGACACATGACATTGTGACATTGTTTTCCAATTGCGTTTGGATGTCTGGTTCTTTACACTGTAATGAGCAAAGCCTGTTTCTGACCCATTGTTTGTTTTTGAACCTTCAGTTTTCATACAAATACTAAAACCAAAGTCCAGCAAAACAAACCGTTTTGTTCATCCTAAGTTCATCTCTTGACAATAACAGCAGCCAGTTTCACTAAAATGCTGAGTGTTTATTTCTTTTGTCTTCTGTTCCAGATCCTCATGACCTGGTGAGTATCACACTGGTGAGGCCTGGATTATCATCCTCCTCCTCTAAATCTGATTACCCTCATACCAGCAGCTTCCCTCATTGCATCACACAAGTGTAACCTGCACTAACAGCTGATGCATTTCTCTTTCAGGAACCGGGGATGTCCTCAGGTAAGAAGCCTCCTGTCATGGAGACGTGAAGCTGCCCTGTCTGAACCCTGGTTGTTACTGACACAGGCCTCTACTGCCATCTAGTGGACACACCCAGTACATGAAAGACAAACAACATTCCTTCCATTCCTCCCTTATCCCAGCCCTTGTCTTCTCTGTTGTGGACACACTCCAGACATTTCCTCCTCCTCATATCAGATCCAGTTTAAAGTCAATCCTGAACTCTGTCCACCTGCACCACTAGAGCACGCTTCTGTCTCCAGGTCCAAAGATGGTGGCAGTGAGGAACTACCACGGCACGCCGTCACCTTCAGGGAAGACGCCGCTGTGTTTTCAGACGGGGGACTTCATCGAGCTGCTGAAGGGCGATCCAGACACCACGTGGTGGGAGGTACAGCATCAAACCCTCCATCACTGTCATACAGCTGTGTATGACACTGTCTGTGGCTGAGGCCGCGTTGAAGCCACCACATGCTTCTAATGTCAGACGTTGAGGCTGGAGACAATGGAGCCGAGAGTGATTTCCAGTCCTCACCTCGTTCTGACATAAACAGTAACCAAGCGTGTGTGAGAGCTGACGGATCTCACTAGGCTGTAATTAACACGTCTCTGCCTGTTCAGGCCTTTGTCAAAACAACTCTCAAGTCTTAAATGACAGGCAAATAATCTGTAGCTTCTAAACGTGGATGTTGATTCAAACTAGAATGATGAACAAGGAGACAATGTGACTACAGTCATCAGTTATATCTGTAAAAGCCTTTAGAACTGTGGTCTGCGGCTCTCTTCCTCGTTAGCGTTAGCGTTAGCGGCTGATTGCGGTGCTGGACCTGCCTCCTGGTGATGTGATTCAGGACGGACGGAGAGCGATGTGACACCGGCTCCGGGCGCCGGACGCTGCGGCTGAATCACCCTCTGACGCACTAGCAGCTTTTTATCACGAGGCTTCTCCCACGGATCAGGGCGTCTTTCTGAAACTATTAGTTCACGCGCTGTTGGTTTATCGCTCTGGAACCGTGTCAAACGCTGCGAGGGATTTCTTCAGGTGGCAGCGTTCCTATGAAGCTGAGCTCAACCCGACAAACGCGTCGACCGCGTCCGGGTCGGATCCCCTCTAACGCCTGCTCCTCATTCGTGTGCTGCAGGGGAAGCTGATCCAAAGCCAGAAGACCGGCTTCTTCCCCAGCTCCTGTGTCAAGCCTTGTTTGGACCCGAAGGTACGTCATGGATGCAGACACTTCTAATGCAGTCAGTTTCCCATGTAACAGACGAGTGACGGCATCGCCTGTGATTTCTCTCAGCCGTTCCAGTCGTTTTCCAGCAGGCAGTGCTCCAGGGAAGCAGACTACTATGGATACCCATGGTACGACCTCCGCGTGTGGGTTAAAAGGAGTCATCAGTGCATTCACTGAAGCCGTTCCCTTTATATGCTGAGGTCACGGCGTTTACTCTCTGTAGGTTTGCGGGGAACATGGAGCGCCAGCAGGCTGACAACCTCCTGAAATCCCACAGCAGCGGGACCTATCTCATCAGAGAGAGGACGGCGGAGGCCGAGCGCTTCGCCATCAGCATCAAGTGAGTGTTTCACATCTGACAGGACGGGAGAATCTCACAGGAAGCGTTTTACCCACAGCTCCAGGGGAACTAAAAACAACAACCTCTCACAGGCTCAGACTCAGCTTTTCTCCCAGCATCTTCCACCTCGGGCTAATTACCTCTCACTAATTGATTTTTTTTTAATTTGTTTATATGAATTTCCTCTAAAAGCTTTCTATCAAACACAGATAATTTACGAGCTGTCAAACAGTGACGTGTCTGAAGCAGAAAGGCTTTTGCACAGTTGTCTTCAACTTCTGATGACAGGTGCAAACTGCTGCAGGGAGCAGTTAAACGAGTCGCAGTCAGCTTCATTTACCTTCATTAGTTCTGCAGATACACAGAGTAACAAGTAACTAACAGAGCAACAGAGTCAGTAGAAGATCAGGGATCCCTCTTTAGAAGCATCCACTCTGGGAGTGTTCATTCAGGTCCTCAGACTCCTCATAGAGCAGCCTCGTGGCCGGAATGTGGAGCCATCAGCAACGATCACAGCCGTTTTTCTCTGGTTTCTCTGTCCTTCACAGATTTAACGATGAAGTAAAACACATCAAAGTCGTAGAAAAGGACAGCTGGATCCACATAACGGAGGCCAAGAAGTTTGAAAGCCTGTTGGTGAGTGCTGCTGCCTCCGCTCATGAGCTGCCGCTGCTTCAGTCTGAGTCTGTGCCTTCCTGGACCCGCAGGAGCTGGTGGAGTACTACCAGAGCCACTCCCTGAAGGAGAGCTTCAAGCTGCTGGACACCACGCTGAGATACCCCTACAAGGCCAGGGAGCGCTCCCTGCCACGGAGCAGCACGCGCTCACCAGGTACGGGCCACACCCAGACAGCTGCTGATGGCTGAGGCTGATGGCTGATGACTGATGACTGATGACTGAGGCTGACGCTGAGGCCGATGGCTGAGGCTGAGGTTGAGGCTGATGGCTGGAGGCTGATGAGGCTGATGGCTGATGACTGAGGCTGAGGCTGAGGCTGAGGCTGTGGGCTGAGGCTGATGACTGATGACTGAGGCTGATGCTGAGGCCGATGGCTGTGGGCTGAGGCTGAGGCTGATGACTGGAGGCTGAGGCTGATGGCTGATGACTGATGACTTAGGCTGTTGGCTGAGGCTGATGACTGATGACTATTGGCTGAGGCTGAGGCTGATGGCTGTGGGCTGAGGCTGAGGTTGAGGCTGATGGCTGAGGCTGATGGCTGAGGCTGAGGCTGATGGCTGAGGCTGATGGCTGAGGCTGAGGCTGAGGCTGAGGCTGTGGGCTGAGGCTGATGACTGATGACTGAGGCTGACGCTGACGCTGACGCTGAGGCTGTGGGCTGAGGCTGATGACTGATGACTGAGGCTGACGCTGAGGCCGATGGCTGTGGGCTGAGGCTGAGGCTGAGGCTGAGGCTGATGGCTGTGGGCTGAGGCTGAGGTTGAGGCTGATGGCTGAGGCTGATGGCTGAGGCTGAGGCTGATGGCTGAGGCTGATGGCTGAGGCTGAGGCTGAGGCTGTGGGCTGAGGCTGATGACTGATGACTGATGACTGAGGCTGACGCTGAGGCCGATGGCTGTGGGCTGAGGCTGAGGCTGATGACTGAGGCTGAGGCTGAGGCTGAGGCTGATGGCTGAGGCTGAGGCTGATGACTGAGGCTGAGGCTGATGGCTGATGGCTGATGACTATTGGCTGAGGCTGAGGCTGATGACTGAGGCTGAGGCTGAGGCTGAGGCTGATGGCTGATGGCTGATGACTATTGGCTGAGGCTGAGGCTGATGGCTGAGGCTGATGGCTGAGGCTGAGGCTGATGACTGATGACTTAGGCTGTTGGCTGAGGCTGATGACTGATGACTATTGGCTGAGGCTGAGGCTGATGGCTGAGGCTGATGGCTGAGGCTGATGGCTGAGGCTGATGGCTGAGGCTGAGGCTGTGGGCTGAGGCTGAGGCTGTGGGCTGAGGCTGATGACTGATGACTGAGGCTGACGCTGAGGCCGATGGCTGTGGGCTGAGGCTGAGGCTGATGGCTGTGGGCTGAGGTTGAGGCTGTGGCTGAGGTTGAGGCTGATGGCTGAGGCTGATGGCTGATGGCTGATGGCTGATGACTATTGGCTGAGGCTGAGGCTGATGGCTGTGGGCTGTGGGCTGAGGCTGAGGCTGAGGCTGAGGCTGAGGCTGAGGCTGAGGCTGATGGCTGATGGCTGATGACTGAGGCTGGAGGCTGAGGCTGATGGCTGAGGCTGATGACTGATGACTTAGGCTGTTGGCTGAGGCTGATGACTGATGACTATTGGCTGAGGCTGAGGCTGAGGCTGATGACTGAGGCTGAGGCTGAGGCTGATGGCTGATGGCTGATGGCTGATGACTGAGGCTGGAGGCTGAGGCTGATGACTGACTGACCTACAGGCGCTGTGGAGGCAGGTAGGTTGTATCTGGAGGGGTTCAGACGCCTCATGGAGGCGCCGCTGCAGATGACGCCATGACTCGGCCTCATCTTGGTGGCTCTGACCTCCCTCCACACAGAGGACCGTTGGCCGAGAGCATAATCCAGGGACCGGCAGCACGTTGGGCTTTGACTGGACATCGCTACTATTCCTCTGAAAAGCTGTTAAAACGTTCAGGCCCAGAGCTTCAACCGTTGCCACCTCAGACACACAATAATAATAATGAATGAAGTCAAGCAGACGTCCTTCTGTTCGTCCCCAGGCCACTGAACCCTCCTGACTCGTACATAGACACTTAAAGGGGGTCTGAGGTCAGTCTAGAAGCTGTGGCCCATCAGGTTCTCAGTCGTCACCAGCGCTGAGCCGCTAACAGGCTAACAGGCTAACAGGTTAACAGGTTAACTGCTCTGGGCCCATGCCTGCATGTCTCCTCTGTGTGTCCTCCTCTCAGCAGCCACCTGCGCCTCCTACAACTTCTCCTTCCTGAGTCCGCAGGGCCTCAACTTCTCCTCTTCTCAAAGCTCAGCTCCCTTTTGGTCAGGTACTCGTTCTCTTTCTTCTCCAGCTCCTGTCCTCCCTGCATTTCACCGCCTGTAATTCCATATGAAGCCTCTGTTCTCCCGTCCTCATTACTTCTGTTCTCTGGCGCTCTTTTCATTAACGGGAGCATTTGGGTTCATCCCGGGATGACTTTCCCCTCATTAAATCAAGAAAAGAAACCAATTTCCGTTGCTGTGATGAAACAACGTGTCCTTTCCCATCGTGCTCGTTTGTCACTGTGTTACTACAGCGTGTCATCCTGGCCGTCGTCCTTCTGCTCGTTCTCCCCAACTAATTACTGTTACAACATCCAGTTTGACCTCGTCCACCTCAATCCCCCTCTCACGCCTAGAGATGCCTTTTTATTACACTGGTTATTTTAAGTGAAGCCATTACGCGGTGATGTGTGCTGAACTGAGGCTCCATTTCCAGTATTTACTCCGCGGGTGGTCAGCACGGCGGTCGCCAGGTACAACTTCGCTGCTCGGGACATGAGAGAGCTGTCGCTGCGAGAAGGCGACATCGTGAAGATCTACAGCAAGATCGGTGGAGACCAGGGCTGGTGGAAGGGAGAGGCCAACGGACGGGTGAGTGGAGCTGGGACTGGATCTGCAGCCAGAAGTCAGTCATGTCCACGACCGGCTGAGCTCATGCTAATGTTATAGCACGCTCCAACAGGCCCCGTAACCGTTAGCGCCATTCAAATAGCTCCAGACGACAGGAATTATCTGCTTTGTTTACATGTAAAACAGAGCTCCAGGAGCCTCAGAATCAGACCACAGGATCCTTTAATGATCCCTCAGATCTGACTGCATCCTCCCTTTGTGACAGTCAGTGATCAGCAACATGGTTCATTTATGTTTCAGCAGTGTGTTCTAATTAATGCGCGCGCTGGCACAGCTTAAGTTAAATCAATATTGACCATATGCATTTCAAGGAGTCGGGGAGGTTGTTGCCTAGGAACGGCTGAAGGAGTGTTTGAAGCAGCCTTGAGTCCAGATATACTTATCTGCACTGATGCAGATGCTCCTGCCAATTAGAGCGGAGTGCAGTGATACAGAGGCTTTAACGTCCATGCTTGTCCGTGTCTTCCAGATCGGATGGTTTCCCTCCACCTACGTGGATGAGGAGGGCGTGCAGTAAAACTGGATGCCGCGGCCTGGCTCCCTTCAAATCAGGAACCGTCCTATGCTGTTCTCAGAGAAAAGTCACCCATTTCTCTCCAGGAGAATGAAAAACGAGCTCCTCTTCTGTCGTGGGTTTTGCTGGATGCTCGTTTTCCAGCCCGTTCCTCTATCTTCAATTATGCATCGGCTTTGCTTTTGTTTGGATGTTTTCTTTTCAGGGTGTCCGCTTTAATTTCTGTTCAGGAAAGAAGCCTGGATTCGCTGTCCGCCGGCGTCCACGTGCTCTGCAGAGATTTCTATTGAACTGAGGACAAAAAAAACTGGATACTTTTATGTTCCGGCTCTGATGTTTATGCGAGGTGAAATAATTGTACAGTATAGATAATTTATTGAATAGAGATTATTATCATTACTAATAATTACTGCGGGGAAGTGAAAGCAAAGAAAAGCTAAGAACCCGCCGTGTGTTACTGTTGAGGGATTTTGCCTTAGTCGTCATGGCGATGCCTTGAGGTTTGACACCAGTGGAGGGAGTGGACTGTGTTGACTGGTTGGACTGGTCCATGTATGCATGTGCGCGTGTGCGGCCCACAGACACAGACCCACGCAGGGTGCGGTGCCTTGAAGCTACTGGACCTCAGCACCAGTGCAGAACCCGGCTCGCTCCCTTTTGGAGCCATGAACGTGGCGATGCATTCAAGTCATGGACGGAGGACGCTCTCAGCA
This sequence comes from Betta splendens, assembly GCF_900634795.4. Classification (NCBI taxonomy): domain Eukaryota; kingdom Metazoa; phylum Chordata; class Actinopteri; order Anabantiformes; family Osphronemidae; genus Betta; species Betta splendens. The sequence continues at coordinate 1,168,256 of NC_040892.2, read as the reverse complement.
GAAACCAGGAGGATCCGCGTTGTTTTTAAAAGACACCAGTGGAACAAACTGGGGACGCTTCACTTCAGCCCCGGCGTCTGGATCCAAAGGGAACCGCGGAGGCTTTTGTAGCAACAACACACTGTACACAGTTCACTCAGCTTCAATGTTTCACATTTGCAAAAGGGAACAAGAACATGTTCATATCTCTGCATTCATCGTTTCACTGTTGGATTTTTTTAATTGCACAGAAGGTTTTTCTGTTAAAACTGGACCAAGGTTGTTTCTCATCATTTCGCGTCTGCTTGGAGTCTGACTGTACTTGTGCATTGCCTTAGTATCATCGTTTTTTTACAGATAATCAGGTGACTCGTGTCCTTCCCCTCACTGTTAATCGGTTTACAGAACATGAGTGAGACAGGTTGGTGCCATGCAGATTCAGAAGAATTTAAATGTGAATGAGAATGATGTGGTGATTAAAGCATAAAACAGGAGTGGTCCATGATGTGCTGACTCTAAAAGCGGCTGCTGCCGCATGTCGTCATTCACGTCCAGCCATTACTCAATGAACAGCTCCTCAGATAAGGTGATTTGTATCACAGGCTGCTTTCTTTACTCATTCTATGACCTCTGGTTCCATCTTAGGCTCATGTTTGATTGACTTGCACTGATTTTTTGTCTTTAAATGAAAAAAATTAAAACAAATAATAGTTAAAAACATTCAGTACTTAATAATCCAAAACTTTGATCAGACTAACCAAGGACCAAGGGGGGGGGGGGGGGTCAGGGCCTCCAGGCTGAGGGTGGAGTCGGGTCGCTGTTTATGTAGTGGACACAAACCCATTGCATGTGGATGTTTCATCTCCTATCAGTGCTTCATTGTGTCCACTTTTTATGGTATTTCCACATGAGGTCTATCATGGAATAAATGTTTCTCTTTTGGCCTCAGATCTGAGACTGAATCTTTTTATATGTTTAAATTCAAGAGGGCCCAGTTCAGCGACTTTGACGTTATTTTTCCGTTTTGTAAATTTGAAGATCAGCTTTTCTTTCTTTCACCTGCTTGTGGGAAGTCTTATCTCCTCTCATTATGTCACTAGGATTATCTTAAAGTAATTAACAATTCACAATGTTATCAGAGCATCGTCGCCCAACTTGGAATCCAGCTAATTAAACTCCGACCAGACTCCTCACGTGTCCACGCTGGCTTCAAAGCTTCTACTTCCACAGGAAGCCTGGGTTCAGACCACGTATCCGCGCCTGCTGTCGTACTCTGGGGTGAGGCGGCTGCGGGGGGGCGGAGGGGTGAGGCGGCTGCGGGGGGGCGGAGGGGTGTAGACGTCGCTGAAGGAGCTCAGGTCGGACCCGTCCACCGGACGGTACGACGCCGGCGGGCGCTGACTGGCGGCCTCGTGGCGGCTGACGGGGCGGCTCTCAGGGGGCGGGACGTCCTCTCTGATTGGAGGAAAAACAAAGCCATTTATTCAAAAGCACGGCCTTCAGTTGCCTTTGCTCGTGTGCAAGCTTCTCCTAGAGCTCCCGCTCTCACACGATACACGCGTTACACGCGTTACACACGTTACACACACTCCCATGTCAACTTGGCTGCCTACAAGCGCCCCGAGGCCTCTCTGCATCCTGCCTCCCTCCGTCCTGGGCCGGAGCAGCTGGGATCCGTGCTGTCGCAGAGGCGACTTCTGCTGCTAAACGGAATAAATTAGCTTCTGCGGCGCTGGATGGAAACAATGCGCTGTCCTCTCTGGCCAGTGATTCAGTGTGTTGCCGTGCAACAAGACGTCCGCTGGGAGCAGGAGTGTGCACAAATTAAATTAAGGAACAATTGTTTAACCACGGTCATTGAGAATTTGCACAGTTGAGCTTGTTTTGTTGTAAACTTTGTTCTTTTATTAAGCAGTTTTCTGGCTTTTGGTTCTTCATAGCGTTGAACTGATGTGAACTTTTGCTGAGGAGGAACTCTGGGCTCAGATCATCTCTTTTATGAGCCTCCCTCTGTGCTGCCAGCTCATTGTATTGAGAGTCCAACTCCTGTATGTCACTGATATGGAGCTGCTCGTATCAGGATCTTTGCTTAAAGTGCTTCTCTGTCTCTTAAACATAACTCTGTCCTCCCACGCTGACACTGCTTTCATTCCTGTCTACTCTGAAAGCACGTGGGCTGTTTTCAAACTGCATTGGAACAGGATTCCAGCGTTTTGGGGCGCCGCCGTTTGCAGAGCATGTGGGAGATCAGGACGGGAGGTCGGCTGCAGAACATGGCCGTGAGCGTGAGTGATCTGCAGCCTCTGCTGCAGCCAGCGTCACTCTGGACTTCAACTCTGAGGCAGGAAGCAAACTTCACCTACACCACTTTGAGAAGGAGAAAACTGGAACCTCACTATTCTGAGCAAAGAATTCAGATTTTCCACTTTAGCTCAGTATTTCAAATGTTCGGACCTTGTTTAATAGAGAGGGATCAAGGTGCCTTAAAACAGGTGTCAACCTGTGAAGTCATTTGTTCTTGAATGCATTCCTTGTTTTTATGTGCAGCACTTTGCCTGAACAATGGAATCTTTAATATTTGTGCTGGTTTTCAGACCTTCATGTTCACAGCACAGTGTTTCGCCTTTAGCTGCTCCTCACTAATTAGACCTTAATGTGTTTGTTGAATCTGAGTAGCTCAACCCTGCGTCGTCCCTGAACCGTCGTTTTCTTTCTGTGATTTTTGTAGAACTACAAACTAATGGTGGGTTTTAAAAGGAGATAGACTTGTTTGGACTAAAACGAAGTTCAAGTGTTCCTGAATTCACTGTATCGTACTAAACATGTGTACTGTATGTGAATGTAAAACGTCAGCATTCAGACCAAGGAGTAGCTGTGATGTAGAACCTGTTGGCAGTGCTTTCACCCATTAAATATATGAATATCCAGAATACTTTAAGCTGTTTCAGGAGGAGAGTTCCACAAAAAGTCCCCCTTTCATTCCTCTCTTCAGCTCTAAGGCCTCATTCACCCGACTAATTACTGGTAACGAGGTTCAGAAACTTATAGAGTCTGTGTTGGTTGTTTGGCAACTGCTCACTCTCAAATATAGGACAGAACCTGGGAAAATAAACCAGTCATAATGGGATTTCTACACAGCTCGTGGGAAATGAGAGGCCACATTAGCGCTGTTAGCGAATAGAAAAGTAGCCCACGCTACGTTTTCCATGTGGACGACGCGTGATCAGCCTGGCAGTCGACTAGTGACCAGAAACCCCCCCTGATTCATGACCCACATCTGCTAAAGCAGCGCTCAGCATCAGACGAGACTTAATCAAGACCCAGATTTCTGCAGATCAACTCACCACCAGGTTTAGCTTTACTTATTAGCTGCAGAAACAGTTTCACACACAGTTAATGTGCTTTTAAAGTGATAATAGTGAACAGTTTTACTTTAGATGAGGTTTGGTTCACATCACTTTGCCTAAATGTGTTGTTGTCAGTACCTGATGTCGTTGGAGAACTCCTTCTCATAGCGGCGTCGGCTGCTCAGCTTCCAGTAACAAAGCGCGAGGAAGAGCAACATGATGAAGAAGAAGAGCAGGGAGCCCACGGAGGTGCCGACCATCATGGCCGCCCTGTTTGGAGCTGAGACAGCGGAGCCAGAATCACTGCGCAGAAGTGGAAACACTGCACATTTCTGCATGTGTCAGAACAGAACAATCAGCTTGTCGCCTCCTGGTCCATTCAGACGTACTGTGTGAGAAGGATGCTCTGCGCAGTATTGTTTGTCCAACTGGATTTTGACCGTTTCATCACGCTGCTCATCAGAACACGCCCCACGCGCTGATGCACGTAGCCGGTAGCGGCCGCGGGCGCAGACGTGTCTGCTGAACGGCAGCGTGATGCGAGTCCATCACAGGTGAGCGGCTGCAGGAGGAGCTGCATCCCAGCAGTGATGGAGGAGGAGGGAGGGAACCAGCAGCAGCAGCAGCAGGAGACAGGAGGTGCTGTAGGACGCGCAGCCTGTGGCCCTGCACGATGACAATGAGCTCCAGCGCGTTATAAAGCTCACATTGTAGCTGCTAAGACTCAAGACGAGAACGGGCGGTGAAACAAGGACCGGTAACGGGTCAAAGGAACGCGGGGGAGACCTGCACCGTCGCTAATGCAAGGCAGTTTTAATTAACCACGGAATTCATTCAGCATTAGTATAAATGGGATGATTTGTGGCTTGGAAGGAGTTTCTGTCAGCAATAATAACGTCTCTCCAGGAGCTCCATTTACAAACCACAGAATTAACCAGGCATTAAGAACGTAGTGCTGAAACTCCAGGGCTGAGCTGCTGCTGTAGGTGTATTTACTGACTGAGCACCTCCATGTAATCAGGCTATTTGTTAGTCGCTTCATCCAACTCAGCTTCACTCTAACTCCTTGTATCGTTGAGTATTTTCCTCAGCTCACAAAGGGCGAGCTCGGCCTCGGGTGCACCCCCACCCCCATGAAAATGAATGATTCTTCGCCTGCAGCCAAAATGGGAGCGCTCACACCAGGAGCTGTGGACTGGACGTGATGGAGGACGGGTCTGGCTCCACACATCACCAGGCACAAAGACACAGTGGTTTTATGGATCCAGAACGCAGCGCTGCCGCTTGAGTCCGGCCCACTGCTGATTTATCCTCTAATGGCTCCCACTGAATCACTGCTGCTCCCAGCGCCGTCGACGTCTTCTGTGTTCGGTGGTTTCTCTCGTGTTCAGAGCAGATTGTCGTCATTTAAGAGAATTCTCCAGCGACTTTTAATTGCAGCGTTATTTCAACGTGCAATTATACACACTCAGCTGACTGTATAACAGGTGATAAGCTGTTATTAATACGTCCGCTTACTTTCTGTGTGTACTTTATAAAGTTTAAGGCTTGTTACATGGCAGGTGAATCATTTCAGCTTGACTCAAGTGCAGCTAAACAGCAGGAAGTGGCAGCAGCCGAAGCCTTCGCTCCGTTCATAACAGACTGATGACGTTACTGAGCAGCAGCAGGAAGCAGAGAAGCACCGCGCTCGGTGCTCTGGACTGTGTGTGTGTGTGTGTGTGTGTGTGTGTGTGTGTGTGTGTGTGTGTGTGTGTGTGTGTGTGTGTGCGTTCATGTACGTGTGTGTGAGTGTGTGCCTGTGCGTGTGTGTGTGTGTGTGTGTGTGTGTGTGTGTGTGTGTGTGTGTGTGTGTGTGTGCGTTCATGTACGTGTGTGTGTGCGTGTGTGTGCGTTCATGTACGTGTGTGTGTGCGTGTGTGTGTGTGTGTGTGTGTGTGTGTGTTTGTGTGTGTTTACATGTTCGTGTTTGTCTGTGTGTATATGTGCACGTGCGTGTGTATGTGTGTAATGTGTGTGCACATGCTTGTGTGTTGCGCGTGCATGTCACTGTGGCAGTTGCTTACGTTTGTTAGCTTTCAGGTTGATTCTGCAGCGCTCGGCTCCAACAGCATTGTTCACTTCACACATGTAGATTCCTGCAAAAGCCTGCGAGTGGATGCTGATTTTCAGCTCCCCGGTTACACTGTCTGTAGACACACACACACACACACACACACACACACACACACACACACACACACACACACACACACACACACACACACAGTAGCAGCTTTGATGTGCAGTAGCATGGTGACGTCAGCAGAGGTCACACTTACTCTGCACGGCCGCCGCGGGGACGGGTTCTGCCCCCCCTCTCCTCCACCTGTACGTTAAGGGAGTGGAACCCGTTGCAGCGTTGCAGTGCAGAGACACGGCCTCTCCCACCAGCTCCCCTCCCTCCACCCAGCACTTAGGCACCGACGGCTTCACTGGAATCACACAGCACACGCATAATGGGCCATTTCTGTTCTGTCTGTTGAAAGTGAATGCTCACCTCAGTATAATGTGTGTGTGTGTGTGGGGGGGGGGGGGGGGGGGGGGGAGTTCTAACTGTGTGGTGGTGGAAGCAGCAGTGACTCAGACATGGTTGATTCTTTCTCATGACGCTCATGGAGAATCTGCCCGAAGGTCAGTTCAACCACGAGTCACAAATCTAAGCATGCGTTCATTTTTAATACCACAACAAAACAAAGAGCACAACAACCATCTGCCCAAGCCTTCGATTCTGGTTCTTCTGAGTCTCTTTTCCTGGATCTGTCCAAAGGCCCAGAAAATGTGTTGTTTGTTGCTGTCGGCAGGAAAACACTCTGGGCTCTATTGACATGTGAGGCTGAGCTGCTACGAGTTATTTAACAATCTGCTGCTTTTCAGGTGGAGGCGATGCAGCTTTTGTACCTGGTTGAGTGTTTTGCTCTCAGACCTGAGAGATATTTGCAGTCACACATAGGAAAATCAATTATAACCGTCTCACACTCAGTGATTATGCTCAAATCTATTCTAAACTCAATCCATTATATTCAGTTACATATTATATCGAGACACAGACTTAGAACAGTAAACATAATCAGTATATAAACGACACTTTATCTTAAACAATAAGACTAATGTAAAGTCAGTGTGAAAAAAGGATTTTTCTGTGGGACATTATTATTCTTTTCATTTCATCTTAGTTTGGACTCTGATTGTGAAAAACAGCTAAAGTGTTTTAAGCCAATCGTGGTCATTTGTCACTGCCACAGTTTACGGTCCACGGACCCTCATAAGAGATTAATTCAAAAGAAGCAATGTTGGTTCAAAGTTGTGACAAATGAACAACACTGACGCGGCCGTTTGTGCGTGGAACCGCTTTTTTGTTATTAATCTAATTACAGGAAGTGATTCAAGCGTTATGAGCAGGACGTGAAACCGGTGCTGGACCACCTGCGTCGACTGCTCAGAGCTTAGAACCCGGAGCTGGAGCTGCCTCGTTAGCACGTCAGTGTTCCGATCATCTCTGTGGTCCTTTTGATTCTACAAGAGGCTCCTTGAAAGTAGGCCAATCATTTTTCTGCTTCACAAATTATCTCTGTAGTAAAAATACTGCATTCGGCCTCGAAATCCTGATAAATAAATGTGCCAAAACCAAAGGCGCCCCTCCTCCACCCCGGTTACTTCTCCAGCTCCTCAAACAGGGCGAGTTGGACAAGAATCAAGTAAATTACTTCACCCCTTTGGCACATTTTAAAACGGAACGCTGACAAATTGCTCTGCGTAAAGTGTCGTTTCAAATTACTGCTGCCTTTTTTCAGTCTGCTCAATCTTTGCCAGTGTCACTTTCAGACAAAGCCATTTTCCTTTGGTCACTTCATTCCATCACAGGGGTCCCAACGGTGACATCACCACGTCCCCGCTCATGCTGTTTGTTAATTTGACCTCTGTGCACCGACTGATGGAAACTAAAGGCTGAGATACTGTAGCAAATATAGAATAAAACACATGAACTCCACTAAAAAAGTTAGCGACTTTAGGAAGTGAGGCAGCAGGTTTTGTTGTTTTCCAAAAAAAGCGTGACTGGTAAAAGGCTTTTATCACAGCAGACACTGAGAATGCCATTACTTTACTTGTTGTTGGCACCCAAGTGACCTTTAACAAAACTGACCTTCACAAATCACTGAGGGACCGAGAGGAGGGACGTCGTGCGGCTCCACTGTTCTTGGATAAAACCACAGCAGCCTTTTCTCTCCACACAACAGCAGCAGCTTCCTGAGACGTTGCTCATCAGTAATGCAGTCATGTGACGCGTTTCCCACCGCATGCATCCGGGCTCGGCTTACCCATTACCACCAGTGACACTTTGCGCGTGTCCACTCCAGGGGACTTCTTCACTTTGCACTGGTAGGTCGCGGCGTGAGCAGACGACAGCCGAGCGATGGAGAGCGAGGCGTCGCCCATGGAGGGGTCCTGAGCAGCGAAGCTGAGCCCTTTGGCCTGAGCCTGGTCGCCATGGAGGTATGTGGTGCCGCCAGAAAAGGACAGGAGCTAGTGGAAAGCAGACCAAAATAAGCATACATGTAATGTAACAGCTGGAACTGCAGTCTGCTCTATGGACTGGACTGACCAATTTGTTGTCTGCTCATTGGCTCAATAAATCAATCAATCAATCTGCAGAGAATCTGCTATGCCATGTGGAAACCTGCGTCACTTGACTTCTGCAGAGATCCTTCTTACGTTTTAACTGCAACACGGACCAGGTTTACTATGGGGTTTAGGGCCGCACAGAGAGGCCTGCTGCCTCATGACCTCAGGTCTGTGGCCTCTGACTGTGAGAACAGATCAGTGCACGAAAGGCAGAATATTCTGTTTAAACTCCACATATTCAGTCAAGTCTAAGCTGGTCACTGAACCTGGTCAATTGGTCCACTTGATACGATAAAATATGTGCTGCCTCAGGCAGAGATGAGGAAGAAAGCGCATCCTTTCAAGTCTCCAACACTAACGAGTCATTTCATTTAAAAGGCCCACGCGGGATAAACAACTAATTCCTGTGAAATTAAAAAGGTGCTAAGAGTTCATCTGCACTCCAGCTTCATCAATTCTGAATTAGACCTAAAGAGGCGCAGGCACATCATGATAGTTTTAAAGAAGGTTCTTGAGAAGGATTAAACGTAGGCAGCTTTCCTTTTTACTCTCCCAATTATTATTCTGAATTGCTGCTCTTGTAAGTGCACAGCAGGTCGGCTAAACCCAGTTCTCTTTGAAATTACTGAAAAGTTATTCAGATTAGAAAAACTTCCACAGTTTCCAAAACGCATGCAAACATCTGAATGCACAGACATTCTGAGCCCTCTGTGACCCCTCTGTGACCCCTCTGTGACCCCTCACCATCTGATCCTTCTTCGTTGTGTCTGGACTGACCGCAGACCATTCGATGTCCAGTTCTCCGGTGTCCGTGGGGCTCAACGTGTAGATGCAGCCCACGGTCACGCTGTCGCCCTCGGCCTCGACAACGGTCTGTGGTCCTGTGGACATCACCTGCAAACCTTGTGCATGCTCTTCAAAGAAATTCAGAATTATGTATTTTATATATTAGACAGAAAACCTTCAGCAAAATAACTAATCCTGCACGTCCTTCATTGTTTCATCCACTTTAGATCATGGTGAAGCTCAAGAGGCTTCAAACCGTCGCTTGACTGAAATTAGCTCACGATAGAAAATGTAAAATTACACACAACAGCTAAATTGGCCTTTAAAGAGCACATTGCTCACTGTTTAGTTTGAGAAGTGCACAACTGTGATATTAGATGTAATTGTGTCAGTGTCTGTATGATGCACCTACTGTACTGTACTGGTTTTAAACTGTGTACGCGAGTAGAGGCACAAAGTACATTTTATTCATGTGTATGCAATCACTGTAATGAATAACAAGCCTGAAAAAACATACACAAACACATATGAGCTCATATCCCTGGAACATCAGGGAGTCACTCGTCCTCTGGCCTGATTGGACGCCTGTGAGCGCCATGGTAACATGGGGAAAGTCACACCACTGAGGGGCGATGAGACCAAGCTCGCTAAACAAAGATGCTGCGTGGAGTCCAGCATGAGAGCACGTTAGCACAGTTACAGTACGTGCATATGTGAGTGTGTGCATCAATACTGTACCTACGCTCAGAGTCCCAGCCCACAACAGGAAGGCACACAAGCAGAATGGGCAGAAGGCGGCAGACATGCAGCCACAGCAGCCGTGTCCCAACATAGCGCTGTTTGAGATTAAACCAAGTGGTCAAACTGACTGACCATGACAGAAAGGCAGGTTAGCACATGCAACCGGCTAGCTACGTAGCATTACAGCTACAGCGTCAAAGGAAGGTGAGTTTTACCTGAGTGGAGCTCTCAGATCCACACACACATCCAGTACAAAGGACGGAGCGGGCTGTTGTGCCTGCTCAGCAGGGAGCCCCTCCTCGTTTGGCAGAAAGGCCTCTGATTGGACGGCAACACCTGTTTTACCTGTTTCCCAGGATGTTTCCTTGGTATTTGCTCCCTCTCACTTGGCCAAATACTTGTGTTTTGTTTGCACCACAGTTGAAACAATGAAATGGATTGAAGAGTATGTTTAAAAATTTGACAAAAAAATGACCAGAAAAGAAAAACAAACAATCAAACAAACACATCAAATCAATGATCCAGAGTTTCTAACAATTGAACAAAACTGAGCTGTGCTAGAAAACTAAACACAATGCTTCTATGTTCAGTGTAAATTATTTTAAATGTTGAGTACATAAATAATTCATTTAGATCACTTCTGACTAAGAGGAAGAGAGAACATGAGTCTCAAGTGACAGCAAACTAGCTGTTCTGCCTAAAACATGAGCCGGCGAGGTTTGTATAGATTACCAGGGTTTATGAAGAAAATCCCAGCGCTTATCTCTGCGCCACATCTACAGAGGCAGCCTTTAAAATGAGAAACAGTGGGACATCCTTCATCACACAGGCACAAAACTGCTTAGTGACAAAGGATAAAGGACTTTATCTCAATTTGTATAAACCTATTAAAGGCCTTTAGTATTTCTTTTCACAGTCACTACGATTTGTCTTGCACAAAGCAGGTGCTGTAAGTGACGAAGCTGGACACCAAATCAAATTGCCCGTGACCTTTGACCCCTAAGGTGCACGTCTACATACTATTAAATTACCAGTAGCGTTAACTTGCTCTGCTGAGACACTCGTTCAGGTGTCTGCAGGGATCAGGGTGATCTTCTTCAGCAGAGACAGTGGAGTTCAATGAATGAGCCGTTTTCCATTTAAATCAGCATTAAAGCAGAGCTGATGTACTTGGCTGAAGCGTCTGCTAATGACAGTCCTGCAGCAGACGAGTGTCAAGGTGTTCTTTAGGGAAATGCTGCCATGCTGTCATAAACATCAATTATCTGTAGAAAAAGACATTTTCACCTTCAGCTGGTACAAGGCTTCTGTTCATTCTGTACTGAAGTAGTACTAAATGAGTTTAATCTAATCAGTTTGTCCACTCTCCGGGTGTTTTCGTGGTATTGTGCGGTCCACCCGCCGACAGGGGGCGCCAGCGTGTTGGTTCAGTCTGGCTTTAACATTAAGACACTTCCGGTTTGTTTCCGGTCTTCGTGTTCCTGGACAATCGTCATCATCGCCGACACCTGTGTCTTCTGTATAGTAAGGCTCAGTCGTACGTGCTGCGTTTGTCGGTTCGTCGTGACGTTACGCATGTTTCCTGGAGTTGAAGAAACTTCGCACTGTGTTTAAAATGATCGTTTTATAACCCAAAGTATGTACGAACTAAAATAAACTTTAAAAGTCACTGCATTTAAACTCAAAGCTATTCTGCAGGATGTGCTCGTAGCCCAAAGAAAGCACAGAGGCTCCGACATTTAAATACAATTTAAATACAATTCCTTGTATCCATTTTTGGAGCTTGGACGTTAGTATCTTAGTTTGTGTCGAAGAGACACAGGCGATGAATGAAACCGGTCACAGACTGAGCGGAGCAGGAGCCGCTGTTCTACAGGGTTTTACAGCAGCTGATGGTGAGTCGGAGCCAGAATGGACCGGTGGACCCGGGTTGGCAGAATCAGCTGCACACGGTTCCATCAAAGAAAGAAACCTACACATGCTGTGAAGCAGATCTACTGTGGGTCCGGGATCCACTGTCCTCATCAAGTGATCTGGTCCTGACGTTGAAGGACATTCACAAAGCCAGCAAAGTAGAGTTTTATTTTCCTGAAATTACTTCTTAATAATATTAGTACTGCACTTATGGGTCTTTAATAAATATAATATACATTTTGTGTTTTGAACAGCTTGCTGTTACGGTGGCATTTGCGTGGACTCATTTAGTTATAGTTTAATATTCCTTTTAGTTCTTCTGAATGGAATCTGCTCTTTTTACCCTAACACACTCGTGGATGTGACTTTGGAGACGGATTCCTGGGCAGATCTTACGCCTTCTTGTCTTGGAGCAGTTTAGCAGAAGTTGCTAAATATGCAGTGAGGTTCAGTTCAGTTCAGTTCACAATGAATCACATTCAAGCACAACTGCCACAGCATGACAACAAACAAACTCCTATGAAATTAGTGGTTGTGCTGGTTTTACAAATGTTTCGCTTCATACCAGAATAATTCATCTCTTAACTGTTCAGATGAATATTTATAACTTGGCTTTTTTCTGTCCTCTTGCTACAAATGCACAAGATTTTACCCCTCGACTGCCTTTTATTTCTGCAACTGACTCTCTGCCAAGTAGGTCAGAGGCTCACAGTTCCAAAGTGCACTGTTATGAAAGCAGCCCTGACAGAGACAGAAGTAAAGAGAATACAAGTCTGACTTCTGTTCCGACACAGTTTTACAGCACACGCTGAGTTTAAACATGACTGCAGACATTTGGGACGTTATTATTGTTGGCGCTGGACTGTCTGGACTGAGTGCAGCTTATTTGCTAAGGAAAAAGGATGCCAAGCTGCGAGTACTGGTCCTGGAAGGAAAAGGTTTGTAAAACTGTATCATAACTGAAAGTTTTGAAAGCCTGAACCATGTTTTGAAATGATCCTGAACCGGATTGTTGGGGTGAGAAGCTGTAGAATGGAGGCACCGCTCTGACTCCATGCTGTGTGGTGTCTGTGCAGATCGGGTGGGAGGTCGTACGCTGACCGCTGACATCCCTTCGGCCGGTGGTGTGGACCGGTGGGACTTTGGAGGGCAGTGGGTGGGAAGGTAATCAGGATGTGGAGTAGCTGATTATAGGAGCATTATATTGAATACATGTGGATGTTTTTATGTTTTCATTTGACAGGGATGCACTGACAGACAGTTTGGTAAGTCCATAATTAATATTGCCACCTTGCAGTTCTAACCTGACAGGCAGAAAATGATGAGGATTAAAAATGTACTTATCGCACAAAGAAAGCAGGAACCAGTAATTGCCTGTTTATGCCAGAATCCTTGAATATGATTAGCGTCTAATGAATCCTAGTTGTCTAATCCTTGAGTCCAAATGAGTGGCTGCTAATTGTGCTCCAGTACCTGGGCTGCTTCTGTGACGCATGCAGCATGTATGTAGAGCTGTGTGTATATGACATAATGTTTGTATTACTTATATTAAGCTGAGAAAGGTGACGGCTGAACTGCATATGAGAGCAGAATATGTCAGTTATGTAGAAATATGAAACGTTTCTTAATCCAACCTTATCTTCCTTAGATTCCTTCCAGCTACCGACCGGCTTAAAAACCCAATCAAATGCTTCCACTCTGTTGTGAATATTTGTACACAGAATGATCAGGCAGCATTCTTTCTCTTCCAGCACGCAGACACATGTTCTGCAGCTCATAACGGAGCTGGGCTTGGAGACCTACCCGCAGTACAGCACTGGCAGGAAGGTGCACCACGTGGGCGGGCCCAGTGCCAGAGTTCGCACCTACACTACCAGTATCCCTGCTCTATCCCCACTGGTGCTACTGGATCTCACCCAGCTGGTGTGGAAGGTGAGGCAATAAACCAGAACACACTAACGCAGCACTTTCCTGTACTTAGGAGTGTTCAGTCACTGCTCTCATCCCTGATGGTAGAACGTCTGATAAGGTATCAGCTAAATTACCACACGTCTCAGGGGACAGATATTATATCCATAAAGCAGAGGGGCGGTTTAATTAATTTCTTCTTGACTTTGGCATCCATACTAAGAGTAGAGCTAATGTACAGCATGTGTATCAGCAGGTCGACTCTTCTTATTTGGAGTCTCATTTTTACAACCAGCTTTATTGTCCAATATCTACCACCTCGTCCCAAATGGATGCTGTAATAATATTTTACAATCACTCTCTGCTTTTAGATTGACGGGGCATAAAACATTTACCCAACAACAAGATACAACAAAAATGTCCTGTCCAAGGCTCGAATCAGAGTGAAGTGGAAAACACGTTGCTTTAAGTGCTTCTAACTGTGCGTCTGTTGTTGTGTGTCAGTGAGAAGCTCTGCTTGTAAATCTCCACGTGTGGGTGGTTTGTAATGAAGTTCGTACTTTGCGCTCAGATCAACAGATTGTGCGCCACAGTGTGTGTCCAGGACCCTTCGAAGACGCCCAACGCCGCCGGCTGGGACAGTGTGACCCTGCACTCCTTCATTGAGCAACATGCGTGGACTGCAGGTCAGGGTTGAGAGCAGCTTCCTCCGCCCTCCTCAGGTGAAACGGTGGAGGCTTCACTCTGTAGCCTTGGAGTCGGGAGGTGAATTATCACAGTCTTCCTGTGAAAAATGCTATTGGACAGGTCTTATGATTTATCCCCACACCAGTTATTGTTTTGAAATGAAACCTCTACTGTAGAAATTACAACCATTTTCATCAACAGTAGACGCTTGAATTGAATCTGAGATCTGAAACGCTGACCATGAAAAAAGCCAAAGTGTAATAAACACATTACACATATTTTGTTTTCAAATATAATGAAGCATGAAAACATGTTGTGTCCATGGACATGCAAATTTCAGTGCTGGCTTGAGCTGTTTTTATTGGGTGTAGGGCTGGTTTCTATCTGGTTTGGGACTAGTTTCTATCTAGTATGGCTGGTTTCTATCTGGTTTGGGGCTGGTTTCTATCTGGTTTGGGGCTGGTTTTTATCTGGTTTTGGGGCTGGTTTCTCTCTGGTTTGTGGCTGGTTTTTATCTGGTTTGGGGCTGCTTTCTATCTGGTTTGAGGCTTATTTTTATCTGGTTTGAGGCTTATTTTTATCTGGTTTGGGGCTGGTTTCTCTCTGGTTTGAGGCTGGTTTTTATCTGGTTTGGGGGAATGAGTTGGTGGCAGGTGCCTGCTGGCTTCTAAGAATGGATTTTATTATACAGGATGATTGAAGATTATTACAGAACAGATCTTCCTCTCAGGTGCCTCGCCGTTAACTACACCCTGTCTGTGGCCAACAATGGTGGACTTCCATTTGGAATACAAATGTGCAGTCCGCCGTTTACAACTTCAAAGCAAACTGTCATTGCTAAAAGAGAACAAGTATTATTACTGCATGTGTAAGAGAAATGACACGTATTCTTCCATCTCCCTGTGGCAGAACTCAAAGAGGAGATAGGAGTGTCCAGCAGGGCGGTCTTTGGCATGGAGCCATCCCAGATGTCCTTCCTGTTCTTCCTTGTGTACGCCACAGCAGCTGGAGGGTTGCTGAGGCTTCTGGAGAGCACTCCTGGTTCTGCTCAGGAGTCCAAGATAAAGGTACAAGAGCTCATCTCCTTTCCTAGAATAGAACTATTCCTTTTCCACACTGAATCCGCCGCCACTTAGCCTCTGTGCTATACTGTAGTCTGTTCGAGCTGTTGAGGCCATGTCCAAACAAACACACCGCCTTTCTTCGTCGTCGGAGCAGCATCGATTGGGGCCATTTAAACTCTTTGAACTGTGCTTTCGTATTGGATTTTTCCGTTTCCTATTTGCTGCCTCTTCAGCATGAACGTTACCGTTCCATACGGTTGTGTTTTGAAGATGCAGCTCCCTCCTCCTCCTCACTGCTGTGGCTGAAGGCCAGAGAAGTGCTGCCAAGGTTAAGACACAAACACAGCTTTAAACAATATAGTAGCAGCCAGGACTGATGACCTTGTGTCCAACTTTCTACTTCGCTTTTTATCAATCACACTGTACGTCTAGAAGGAATCAAGGCCAAAGACTACAGATTATCTATAGACTTTTAATTTATACTTCTACTGTGTGCATTTCATTTAATATTTACACCGATTTAGCTTTTATTTTATCACTGCTTTAAATGCCTTTGCATAGAAGTGTCAGTCTTATGTGAGAGATTGTACAGACCCTCCAGCCCCATCCACCGTTAAAGGATAACTTCGATATATGCTTTTTTTTAATTGGTGTTCTGAGCGTGTAATATCTGTCTCTCCACAGGGGGGCACCCAACAGCTTTCAGAGTGTCTGGCAGAGCGCGTGGGGTGGAAGAATGTCCGGCTGGGTTCTGCTGTGACGGCCATATGGCAGGTAGAGTACAGTAACAGCTCACTCAGGGATTGATGAGGCGCGACACAGTGATAACAGCTTCCTTGGTGGGGAAACAGGCCGTCTCCTGCGAAGGCACTGTCTGTTCCGCCTCACTGTTTCCTTATCCACAGCTCAGAGACCAAGAGGGCTTCATGCACTTAAGTGTAGGGTTTACGCAGTGCTGCTCAACGGTACACTGTTAATAAATGTATTTATGTGTTTGCTGGTTGTTACAAAGAACAATTAATTTTTAAGTGGTGATAAAATATTAATGTAATTGTTTCTAAATATCGTCTGATTACTTCTGTACGACTTTTACTATTGTTGCAGTTGTGATGGGACAAAAACGCAGGAGTTGCTGGATGTTTGTATGACATTATTTAAGAAGTGGCAAATTTAAAAACTACTCAGTTCCAGTTTTCTCTTATAAGAAACTGCACCTGTTGCTTCTTCTTACACGTTTTCTCTAAAAGCCCAAATGGAGCCGGTCGAGTCCAGTGACCTGACTGACTGTTACAGCGGTGATTGATTGGTCATAAGTAATAACATTAGCAAAGACGTCCTGGGAATACGGCTTTAATGAATGAGCTTCAGTCAAATCTGACAGACAGGAGAAGATCCTACAAACTCTGGGCATGTAGAAAAGACTTAACTCAGGTCAGTGCAGTTAAACACCAGGTTTTACTCTTGCGTGTTTCATCTCATATTTATATGTGATGCACGTTTCATTTTATAAAACCCTTTCACATGAAACAAATAATCTTATAATTAGTGTCATTGCTGTAGAAGCCAGACGTGTTACTGTACCAGACACTGGTACACAGTAGATTAAAAAAAACTAATTACCAACGCTGACATTAGAAATATTACATTAACTCAAGGTTCATTTACATCAATAATTTACAACCCTGACATTTCAAGCTGTGTTTTCAAGTGCTCTCTTAACTCAACCACTGTCAACTTGGGTTTTTTAATCCATGTCTCACACTGAACGCATTAAGAGCCTGGTCGTCACCAACAAGACTTGTTGTGTACAGATGGTTTATTCAGATCAGCTTTTCTACAGTTTAAACAGAATAGGAACAGTTTGTACTTCAGCAGTTTCCTAACTCAGACTCGGATGTGGAGTAAATTTGGGATGAGGTGTATGTCAGATGAAGGTCTGTTTCAGTGGGATTAGTGCCCCCAGCCCTGCCCCTCTCCCAGCATGCACTGGGTGACAGACAGGGCACACCCTTGACATTTTGCCTGTCTATTACAGAGCTAACACATATTGACAGAAAAACACATTCACACTCGTATTCACAGCTTCAGGCAATTTGGAGTTTCCACTTCACCTAAGATGAATCGAAGGAACTGGAGGAAGCCAACACAAGCGAAGGGAAAACATGTAAAAACAAAGAGGGGGATCCAGTCGCCAGATTCACACCCCGGTCCTTCCTGCCTCCCGGCACAAGTGCCACGCGCATACGAACGAAAATCATTATTTAATGAAGGTATGCTGCCTTGATAAAAGCTTGTCAACGTTCAAGCAGCTTGGACACATTTAATAACACTTTGTGCTGCAAAAAGCTGAAGGTTGCTGTGTTGGTGCTAAATTAAACAAGGGTCGTTTATATTTTTTAAAAATCATTCAGAGAATATTAAAAGCTGAGGTTTCCAGAAATACATGTATCACGACAAGAGATGGACTGTCTTTGTTGCATAGAAACACACAGAGCAGAGCTTCATGTTTGACCAGCACCTTACAGTTATATGTGACAGCGAGCACAGTATGTGTACTGTATGATGAGTCTAACCCAGGTCCCTTCATTAAAGCACTAATGGGCTCATGGTGTGTCTGCAGGATGCCGAGTGGGCCAGGGTGACCACCGCCACCGACGCCCTCCTGTGCAGAGCCGTGATCGTCACCTGCCCCCCTCATTTGGCAGGTCAGTGCTGCGGCTCCCGCCTCTGTCGAGTCGCTAAATGAAATTCTCAGTGATGCAGAAGGCAAATATCCTCCTCCCTCATCATGTCTGTCAAACGTGGCAAACTGTGCATCCATGCAGATAAAGCTATGATTTGCCTAAACCCCCCTGGCTGCAGGGTGTGGCGCTTCTGCCTGCGACCGGAGGCTCAGGGACTGAGGGAGCAAAGGCCAGAAGTCCTAACGGGGCACAAACGCGTTGTGCGCGGTGGCAAACTCAGTGCTGATCTCCAAGCATCCAGAAAAAACATTTATCGCTTTTTTTATTGGCAGAAGAAACTGAAATCTACATGAACTAGCCTAACATTTAAAAGCATCCTGTAAAAGTCAGTCGCTGATCCTTTATGGCACAGAGAATCCAATTCCTGGCTTTAGAATCTACTTTTTGTTTAGTTTTTCCAGGTCTGAAATACAAACTTCCTGTGCTGCTGACTTGTTTCTGCTCAGTGCGCGTCACATGTAGGACACGTTCTCCGACTGCTGGTTGACGTGGAGGCTGCGAAGGAGCCGAAGCCGAATCTGAAGCTGTGGGCTCAGTCTGGGTCGCTGCCTGTTTGTACTCAGCTGGCAACAGATCTGTCAGTCAAAGCCTCGTACTCGGAGCCGTGGACCACGGCCAGGATCTTTAATGAGACAGGTTGCAGAGTAGTGTTGAGTTATGGAGCGTGGACCGCTGTGGTTCTGGTGCCACGGTGCCACACTTTGGTCCTAAATCAACACGGGGACGTTGACAGGAAGTCTGGAAGCCAAAGTCAGGCCAGTGATTGAGACATCAGCTCAGCTAAAAGCAGCTGAAGACGGATCAGAGCGAGACTCGCTGCTGTTTAGAGTCAGTGGACCCAACGACAGGAACGGTAGCTATGAATCCACATGATTTAGGAGGCGTGAAGTTGTTCTCATCACGTTTGTGTCTTGTTTTTTAGCCGTTCGTTTATACCTCTCCAAATTAATTCCAAAGTCACCAGAGACACTGGGAGTCAAACAAAACGCACGGCTTGTTTACACGTACCTGCATAATGCTGGATGGGAGCTTCCTCTGCTTGCCTCCTGGATATATCTCCACGTTCATCCATCCATCCTTTATAATGAGTTCTGTCAACCCCCCCCAAACACACACTTCTTCTGCTCATCTCAGTGATTTATGAACTGGTTTGGATACAAGGATTACTGTGCATAAAAAAGGATGCAGCACACGGCTGGGATGTAATGCAATTAGGCATACAGTCCAACATTCACAGATAGTTACAGCCGAAGAAGCTAAATTAGCATTTAGTCTCAGTGTTTGTTGCTGTCTCTCTTTATCAGGCAGGAGTCCTTGGAGCAGGGTGTCTGGCTGCATGTGTGTTTAGTCTCTGTGTCTGAGCGTGCGCTTGGGTTTTATCACCGAATGACTGATGCTGAAACTCTAAACATCACTTCAAAAGGAAAAGTTGTACCTCACTAAAGGGAGATTCCGCGTGATAGCGAGTGAACTTGACAGGCAGCCAAGCAACACTACGTGTGATGTTGCATCTATCTCCTCTTGGACGACGAGCCGCTGCGATGACAGCAGGCATGGGCAGTGGTGAGGAAACTATTACATCTGTCAGTCACGATTTAGGCCAGAGCCGTGTTTGCACAGGTAAACAGAGCGTTTTGCCAACTGACGGCGTGCGCGCCAGGATTCTAGGCCAGCGACTGCTGTGCTGTGAATGAAACTAATGGGGCCTAATTTAGGGATTAAACATAAAGTGGGAGCTGAAGTGATTGTGATGATAAGTAACGCGATGTGATTTTTATCTTGCCGAGTTTAAATTCTGAGGAAATGACTGTAGCCGAGTGTCTCATCATGAGCGATACAGCAGGTACTGATGAGCAGGCAAATACACTGGAGCTAATGCACTTTCACAAAGGAAAATGTTCCCGTCCTGAAAACGCCCGTGTTCACTTTGAGGAACCTCAAGCAAAAACAAATTATTATACGTTCAGCTAAAAGACGGAATAAAACGAACAGCAGCTCTTTACTGTTCATAGGCTTGAACTGAAATCTACACTGTTGTAGGTATAAACTAAACTGTCCGTGCAAATGATGAACAGTGTTTATCGCTTCCATTTACTCACAGGAGATTAAATGACATCTGATGTTAAAGCAGTTAGAGGGAATTCTGGAACAATGAGGGTCGTCTGAGTCCGTTTATGTCAGGCCCAAACAGAAGGTGTGACTGTTATTGAACGCATGCAGAGCAACCACCAAGGCCTCGATTTCAATAAGTGTCAAGGGCTCAGACACAATTCAATAAGAGATCTGTGATGTAACGCTGTAAAGCCGGTATTTAACATCTGGATTATGCATCTGCTCAACTGCATCTCTGTCGAGCCGACACATTTCTAAGTGCTGCTGCATTCGATGACGTCCATCTGTGGTTTCTGCCGTTCGCATTGGGATGAGCTCTGAGTGGGTACAGTACCTGCACGGTTCACAGAACCAGAGAACCAGAGTTGTGTTAGAGCGGCTTCTTATTTTTGTTTTGACCCAAACACTGCAGCCGTTCGTTCGCAGGCTCGGCCTCTTCCTGCTGCGTATTCATTCTCCCCACTCTTCGTCTCCGTCTCCGCACCGTGTTGTTGCATCATATGCTTTGTGCAGCGTTGTTGGCTTTCCAGGATGAAAGAGCTGTAATTTCACACCATGTGCAGGCGCAGCCATGAATTAACGTTAGTCATACCTAGCGTCACACTTTTAAAGATGTCTCCAATTTACCTCTCGGAAGCTGCATCTCAGAATCATCTCCTCTTTGATGTTGTGTCTTGATTTGAGTGGCTTTTCATGTTTCACTTCCGAATCCTTCCGACTGTCAAAAACACTGTAGGTTAAAAGGAAGGGGAGTTTGAAGCCCCTTGTTAAGGGCGACCAGTGACAGGACTTTCGAGTCAGCGACAGAGGAAACTGAGAGCACAAGGTCAATATTGTCCAGCAGGGCATTCACAGAAATGAAATAAGAGGATCAAATAGCAGAGTCTGTGAAAAGAAAAGGTGCGATAAGGACAGACAGCAGACGATGAAAAGGCTGAAAGGAAAGCACTCAGGGAGAGCAGCGTTCTGAGCGGTGTTGGGGGTCACGATCCAGCAGTTGTGCATATTATTCTGGAGTCAGACGATGCTCTTGAACTTGCTTTTCAATGTTTTTAGCATGTTTCACATTGAACGTCAAACCGTGGAACACTATAGTTCAGTCCTGACATAATGTTATTGCACTTCATGTGTGACGCTTGCATGCTGGAATCAGCTGCTGTATCAACGAACAGTTGAATAGGGGGAATTAACTGTTAAATGACAATAAAATAATCATTACAGTGTATATACAATTTCACCAAACGTTAAAACATTTGCACTAGAGAAGAAAATAAGGAGACAATTAAATGTATTGATATTAATTGTCATAGTCAGGGACACCCAGATGTGTTTACCTACAGTAATCTGTAAAATCCCACAGTTTATAATAGAATTTAATAAAAAAAGGTTAACATGAAGAACATTGTATTACTTTTTAAGTTGCACTCCCTTTTGTGGCTTTTGCTTTTTGTGGACTGTGTCCGTCTTGTCAACATGAATGGAATGGAATGCTGCAGATCTTCTAAAATTTGGTTTAGAGGGAGATCCTCAGTGTTTCACGGACGCAGCAGCCAATACAGCAGCAAAGACTATTTGGCTTCAGAAGTCTGGAAATTGCAAAATGCCACAGAGAATGTGAGACTGTGGTCGCCTTTTGTTGGAGTCCGTGGAGCAACAGCTTGTGAGTTAAACTGTTAGTGTTGAGCTCGTCTGTGTTAAACATCCCGTTACATAAAGCGCCTGTTTACTCACATCACGGCGCATTCAGCTGTAATTCTGCGTTGTGCTCCACAGAAATGTCACAGCAGGGTTGTGTCAGCGAGTGTGGATGACGGCGCCGTCGCTGTGGAGCTCTTCAGCTCAGAAGAAGACGATGCCAGAATACGTCTCATTTAGCCGTCGACCGTTTAACATCTGCCTGACAAACAGTCCGGCCGGGGACGCTTCCCGCTATCAGCCTCGCTGGCGTTGGTGTCACAACAAGCAGCATTATGGATATGACACCACTTGACAGGTCTTATGTCATGTGCACAGTGCTGTCATTTCCACGTCTAAGTGACCATGTCAAATTAGTTCGGAGCCACTTATCATGTCACTGTTTTTCAATTTTACTGCTTGAGGCTCATCAATTTACTTCTGCATTTAGGGCATTATTTTGAGCTCGTTGACAGGCTCTTGACAGTTTCTAAATAATGTACCACATCTTCCTCCAGTTCATTTGTTAAAAGCCTGGCTTCGGGCCAGACGCCGCTCCGCCGGCGGAGGCGCCCGGCTCCTCTGCATGCGCCGCGCACACGCGCTGATGGAGTCACAGCTCGTGCAGCTTGAGAGTAAGTGCTGCGATCAGTGCTCGGCTTCGCAGGTGGAGCCGCAGCGCTAATAGGTCAGAGGGGTTTCTCTGAGGCTTTAATGCCCGTCAATGATTCAAAATAAAAGCGTCCTAATCAAAAGAGGGAGTGGATGGAGTGTGCGATCTATCCCGGCTTATTTTTATTTCCCGCTTCTCACAGGTTCCCGTAAGCGATGGATTTTCCTGCATGTTATATATAAAGTACGGCGGGCGAGACCTGGGAAGAGGGATTAAATGGACTAAAAAGAGCATACAGTTATTGAAATTCATGATGCACTGTTGTTTGCCCACCAGCAAAGATCCACTACGAGCCGGCGCTGCCCAGCCAGAGAGAGTTTCTTACCCAGAACATGCCTGTGGGACATATGATAAAATTCATTATTACCTACCAGACGGTGAGTACGAAGATAAAACACACCTCAGCAGATATTTACATGAATAATGTCATGCAGAGCCAGCGCTTAAACATTTACTTTAACTCGCTTTAACTCTTCAACTTCCACAGTGTGATGAACTAAAAGTATTACATGAGATTTACACATAAATACTGTTGGTTGTGATTAATGAAGTTGGAAATGAAGCCCCGGAATTTAAATTAACCACTCTTGTTGTGTTTTATAACCACTCATTAAAGTAATGCATCTAAAATCATATCCCTTTCTCAAAGTTTCTCAGCAGCCATTGGAGGGATTTTCAAATATGCATTTGTTTACTCGTTTTCTAAAAGAGAAAACCCAAAGCTTATTTTTTTATAGATCTCTGATAAAAAAGATTCCAGCAGAGGAAATGTGATTTGTTTAAGCTTCTCTTTTGCACTTTCCAGCCACACAGTTAATTAACAGAATGCTTAGGCTCAACGTTGATAGAATAAATTTGTCCAGTGCAGTGAACACACAGTCATTAGTGCCCATGCAAACATTTATTAGGCTGCGCCTCCCGATATTCATTTCCATCAGCACATTGTTTTACAGCGCTTCCTGGGGCGCTGGGCTCGTGCTGCTCGGCCTCAGGTGCAGTTTTCTTCTAGTGACCTTGTGTTCCTCTAACATGCACTATTTTCACACTAACACTGAGAATGAATGCGCTGACATATGGAAGTAACACATACTGTACGCCTGCCCTGTGCTGACCTGCAGCGGCCAAACAACGAGACCAATCCCTGCAGGGTTTGGTGCACAAATGTTTTTTTTAATGATGAACTCTTGTTGAACTCCAGACTGGAGGTTGTAAAGGGACAGAGCTGGATCCCTAACAAGGTTAGATTTAAAGGTAGATGATTCTTTCCTGTAACCACTTGCTATTGATAGAAGGACACATTTATGGATCTTTGTGTGTCACTGGGGAGACGAGCGTTAGTACAGGTTCTTATGTACTGGAGGTGTTCAATGTGTAATTACAGTCTGCAGTTAGTTTCCCTTTGAGGTGAATGTGAGCCAAGTTCCTGTTCTGACTGAAAACAGCTTGAGCATGCATAAAAACTCCAACGGCTCCACAAGTGGGAAGAATAGTGAGTTTAGTACCTCACCTACTGTCGGACACCAAGAAAGACATGTTTGTCCATAGAAGTCAACTGGATGAATGATGGTGATCAGCGTCCTTCCCCAAAAACCAAGAAGAAAGAAGTGATAAATGTTGGAGCCTTGGTTTTACTTAGAAAAAGCCTCTTTCACTTCCTCAAGGCCACGTGGACAATCGTGGAAGAGTTTTTGTACGTAAAGGTTTACTTTTACTTATGTGCAAACACTTATTTCCAACATAAAAAGTTGTGTGTATTATGTTGATTTACCCGCTTTGCTGCCTCTGGACCAAAAGGCTGTTTATGACAAAGCTATGAATTCTGAGCGCAAACAGATTCTACAGGCAAATGTCAGAGGAGCCACAGACTAAAGCTCAGCAGAAAGGGGATTATGGGCGACAACAACCCAAATCAGATGAAAAGCGCTGGTGTAGAAAAGCAGCAGTCACGCGTCCCGACTCTGGCTGATCCCTTTGTAGCCAGAGTCCAGAGTCAATGGTAGAGTTCAGTTCCTTTCTACACACCTGGTGACTGAGACCAGATGTGAATTCATCCCAATCCTTTCAGTCACTGGGCCTCAGAACTCGTCCCTCCGCTCACTAGCAGGAGCTTCCACTAAGATTAACCGCATAGCAGAAAGAAAAGGGCTGTAACATGGAAGTAAAGCACAAGGTAAATATATGCAAAAGAAATGAAGTCAGAGTCGGGTGTTATTTTATTCACACTCCCAGCAGTCTGCCGTTGCCAGTCGCAGGTACATTAGAGTCACTTATTATTACGTGAGGCTGCAAGATTGTTGGCTGGCAAACTTATAAACGTTATAAACTTAGCATGCTTATTATTTTATGAGACATTTATATTACATTGGAAGTTCTATCTTAGGAAGTATCATATAAGTTTGAAATACATTCACAACACACATGCAGTATAATACTGTAAAAACAATAACCACTTTTATGTGATTGGACCATGTTCGTTCACATACCGTAATTTAAGTTTATTCTATATTATAATTATGTGCTACTTTGTTATCAAATGAAAGGAGAAACATAACAAAAGGTGGAAAAAGTTCAAAGGGTTTAAAAGATTTAAAGACTTTAATGATAGAATCTCTTGGTTCAGTTTGGTGAGATCATTGCTTTCCCTGCAGGCTTTCTGGAGGGAGAAGGGCTTCTCTGGAGAGGTGGTGGCCGGGTCCGGCACCAAGTGTCCGTTCTCCGTTACCTACGACGCCACCAGCCCCGGCGGGAGCGCCGCCCTGGTGGGCTTCATCGCCGGTGAGCAGGCTTCTGAGTGGAGCTCCAAGGACGTAAGTTGCATATTCAAATGAAGTCGAATGGAGAAGACCTGCTTTCAAACATCATATAGTGTCAGGAGAATGAATACAATAAATGCACAGTGTAGAAGGTGAGGCTTGAACGGAGCGGATGAGGACGGTGAGGACACGGGTTAATAAACACATTCTATCAAGGTGTGAATAAACGTGCAGACACAAAACGGACCATTAGTTCAGGTTCATGGTTAAGTTGTTTTATCTTTGGTCAACAAATACGACTACGTGACAGCATGGATTTCAGTTATTTTATTATCATTTTTCTGTGTATTATTCTTATTTCATAGCAACACAACACGCCTTGTAGCTGCCTTTGAAATACAAGTGAGTTTTTCTTCTATGGCCTTGACTTTAAAATCGTTGACGGAAACAGGTTCAACGTCACATTATGATATAATGATTTAATACTTGAGCTCCAATAGCTGAATGTGAGCTCCATTTTCCAGCACAGTGAGGTGATCACAGACTGCAGCACCCTCAGCTTGTGCCGCCTCCTCGCTGGACTGAAAAAACATTTGACAAATGTACACACACACTAAGTGCACTGGTGTCATTTCCTACAATCAGCCCAGCCAGTGGCATTTTAGTGTTTGAGTCATTATCCTGATGTTGTGGAGCTCAGGAGTAGCTGTGCTCCTGCTGCGCTGGTGCACAGGAAGCTAAATAATTAACCTCTGCTACGCTGCTAAACACAAGAGAAGCCTGTTGGCACGAGTGTGAAAATTAGGCCTGAGATTCGTATTCCTTCCACCACTATTAGTTTCACCTTCTGTAATGATGCTGTTTGAATGTTTGCTTCATGTTTGGTCGACTTGATGAGAAGACTGTTGGTTTTATTTTGGCTGATTCTGATTTTGCTGAATTATTAAAAGATAATAACTGATCGTTTCTTTGCTGATTTTCTTTTTGGTCGATGCTCAAACTCCTTTTTTCCTCCATACTGTTTAGAGAGGTTATGAGTTGCTTCTCATATACAAGCGTGTGCTATGAGCAAAGGTAAGGTCCCATCCACATGAGGAATCTGAGACAGTTTTACTACATGTCTCAGCTTGCTTTATGGGCCTTTAATCCTCAGGCCTCAGTTACTGTGTGCATAAGTCACTGTGTGCAGTAATATGACCGGCAGCCCGTGCTGACCATGCTTGGCTTATTTAAATTGACCGCTGCTCCCTGTGTCCATCCTTGATTGCTTTCAAGAATATCCATTTATATTTTAGCAGCCTGTTATTACAGTGACAGCCGAGTCCTGTATTTGAGCATAAGTGATGTATAATATAAAGTTTCCTTCTGCTTGTAGGCTGGAGAGAGGAGAGACGCTGTGCTCTGCAGTCTGGTCAAATACTTGGGTCCTGAGGCAGCGTCGTACATCCACTATGAGGAGAAAGTACGTACTTCACACGATGCTATAAAACAGTAATATTACGGTCTGGGGCAGAATGTTGCAGTGCAGTGGTTTGTAGTGTTATTGTTACTGTGGATTGTGTTTTGTGTAGTTGCAGCCCAGTCGCTAAAAGCCCAGTGATGTTGAGTGTGAGCGTACAGTACAGCTCCTCCCAGAGACCGCACAAACAAACATACGAGGGCAGAGTTAATGTAATGGCTTGAATTAGACCGTAGAGGTGAACTCCCATCCCTAAACAGAGTAATGTCACATACAGGCACACGCTGCTCCTCCACAGCCTCTTTGCTCCTTGTCTGACTCTTAGCTAGCTCTGAGCTAACCAGAGTCTCCTGTTGAAATGTTGACTACGCAAGGCGACCATCAGTTTAGCAAAGACCCAGGAAAGCTGATAGATTGTGCTCAGACACACATTTTGGCCTGATTTCACAGCAAAACAATGTTTCTTGATGTTTGGTTCAAACTGGAAACAGATGAGTCAACTAACATGTTGTCTGTGGAGCCTGCTGGGCAAACTAAAGGCTTTCATTCTACTCATTTGTATTATCATTGCAGAAGAAAACTAATGAGTTCACACTGTACTTAGTAGCAGTAGAATTTACTCTCCCCATGTATTATTTAGTAACGATATTTTTAGAATAATATCAGTACACATTATTTAATGCGTGGCAGTAAATATTCAGTCACGGATTCATAGTTACGTTACCTGTTAAAGATAATAGATTCAGGAGATGTCGACTCCACAATTAAAATAAACTTGTGCGTCTACAGCTGTGACGCAGCTTGTGGTGCTTTAGAGCTCCTACTGCAGGAACGTAGGTCAGAACGCGACTCCTTGAGTCATGCACATACTGTATTCTTAGTTCCAGCAGGACTGATGCTGCTGGAGGATGTCATCACCTCCAATGACCATCATGATTAAACGGCCATAAAGCACAACAACATTGCTGCACATGAGTTGTCCACGAAGCTTCAGGTTCTAGATAGCTGTTACATCCATGATGTGGGACCTGTCAGTGGGTGGATGCAGCTCAGTGTGAGTAGATGAGGGAGCGGCAACAGGCGCCGGTCATATGGATGAGCCACATTTGGGCTGTAACATGTCCTCTCCTCCACAGGACTGGGCTGAGGAGGACTACAGTGGAGGCTGCCCTGTTAATGTCATGGCTCCAGGTCTGCTTACATATTACCACCCCAGCTTGAGGAAGCCCTGTGGCAGGTAATCACACCAGCGTCAGCTCCACCACAGCACCTCCTGCTCGGCTTTGTTTTTGTCTTTCACCTTTCATCTGCGTTCGCACCAAATCAGAGGTCTCCGTAGAGAGATGTAGTAAAATAAACCACTGTGACGCTTTCTAAATCTTTTATATAAATCTTTTCAAGAGCTAAATACGGAGTTTATACTTTAGCAAATTGTATCATTGTGCAGCGTGTGACAGTATGAGCGATTCACGCTCCAGTTGTGGAGGCTTATGCTATTTTTAAACTGCAAAAACAATGTCTGCTCTGCACCCTGTCAACTGTGCATTATTCACTAGAACCCAGTGCCTACAGATCATCCAAATGAGTTGTAGGAGTGGCCATGTGTTCGTGATGCATACTGGTGCAGCTCCACCGAAACGACTCGGCTCGTCACGAGTGGCGTTCTCATAGGGGAACGTCCTATAATCCATTTCTAATGACCTGTTCAGAAATGCGCAAAGCTGAACGGATGAGGTTGGGAGGGGGATCCCGGCGATGCATTTCCATAATGACATTAGGTCCGTGGGGAACAGGAGAAAGCTCATTACGTAACGGGAGTCAAACAGCAGCGTGGGGCACCAGCCCTTATACGCATTCATATGTGAGATCGATCCTCAAGGACGCGGCGTGACCTTGACAGCAGTGTGGGTGGATAATGAAGTCATGCATGTGCTCAGTGCACAAAGAAACTCAGCTGGTGTCTCGAAGGAAATGCATTCAACAGCAAAAGGTTTCAGTAGTGAATTATGGGGCTTCACTCAGGGCGCTAAGTCGCTCAACACTGACCAGAAATGACCACAGTGAAAACACAGACCAGATGATGTGGATGTGAGCCCTGTGCGAGGTGCAGAGAGAGAGGAGAAAATGAGTATGAGGGGAAAAAGCTGCAGCGAGCTATGCATAAATTAACCCCGGTGGGTTCACGCTTTACTAAGTTAAGTGCTCCAACATTCACACAGAATGAAAACGGCTGTGGAATAAAGACAAAACAAAGCGGTTTCCTCCTTCCTCACAGGTCTGGGCTCATTCAACCTACTGTACGGTCGATTCAAACGGTTGTCTTAGGCAGTCCTGTCTCATTTTTTGTTTATTTTAAGATGCTGAGAAGCAATAATGTGAGTCAAATGATGGCAGATGACTAATTATGAAGGGACCCTTCTCAGGGCTTAGCGCTTTATTTCTGCTCTAACGCACACTGGAGTTTGTGTCCGTTGAGCCTTTGCAGGATTAGTCTCTGTTTTGTATTTGTGAGTCTGGTCCCCACGGAACCCATGGAAATACTATCTCTATTATTTCTATTTAAACGTAGGTTTTGGTCTGAGATGAGTCCACTGCAGGAACAGGTTGTGCGTTATGCCGTTCATGAAGTCTCCTCACGCTGTACATCATATGCTACAGAGACTCTGCTTCCAGGCTGTGACCCACAGATGCTTCAGTCCACCTTTTAGCGATGCCCCCCTTAAAATTGCTGACTGTGGCTCTTCTTCTGGAGCTGGTGGAGGTTTGATGTATTTCCAGGTCGACTACATCAGCTGACAGATCAATTCTTTGTTCAGTTTCTGTCATTTCGAAGCTGATTTAATAATCCTTTATTACCAAATGTCTGTTATTGTTATTACCTGCTTTAGGTGCTTCTAATCCCGGATCCCATCGTCATTTGAACACTGAACCCTGTGTGTGTGTGTGTGTGTGTGTGTGTGTGTGTGTGTGTGTGTGTGTGTGTGTGTGTGTGTGTGTGTGTGTGTGTGTGTGTGTGTGCGTGCGTGTGTGTGTGCGTGCGTGTGTGTGTGCGCGTGCGCGCGTGTGCGCGCGTGCGCGCGTGCGTGTGTGCGTGCGTGTGTGTGAAAGAGAAACTGTGTCACAGCGCTTTGAGTCCTGACATGGTGGAAAATAACTGTACAAGTGCCGAGCGTTTACCACTAGCTCTAATCAGCAACAGCCTCATTAAAAGTCTGTTGGACTAGGATCTGAGCAGCATTCACATAAGGTCAGAGCTAATTCTGTGTTCGTATCATTATAAATAAATTATATTAATATAATGATGTCAATGAAAAGCGGCTCTATTTTGTTTCTTGGTTTTTGTCCAGCTCATATTTAAGACAAGCGCTGAAAAACAATTTTTCCAGCTGCACCAGATACAGTAACACACACGAGTCTCCTTCAGTGAATCTATACAGGTCCTGTGCAGCACAACATCAGATCCTATAAGAGCTGGTCTGTAAATCTAAATAAATGCCTTGTGGCAGCAGAGCTTGTAGAGAGGACGCCTTCCGTTCCTCAACCACTGACATCACAGAAACTAAATAAGAGAGAATGAGCCAAAAGCAAATGGTGCCAAGACACAACCGAAGTCAAATAATATTACTTCATCTCCCACTTTGGCCAGAATTCCCAGAATCCCATGAGCAGAGGTGAAAGAGAGGCTGCCCTCAAATACAACAAATATACAGATAGAAAATGAGCTGTGAACATTGTCCACCCTGTTGTAGGTTCTAATGCAGTGAAGGCAGTACATCCTGGTTCTGATGCATCTGACCCTTTACATGAACAGAATGCAGTAAAAACATGTCGATACATCAGTGGACCAGGGTCTGAAAAAGTACAGCTACAAGCTGCATTCCAACCAGCACCACGGATGCTGAGTCCTTGGGCGCGACTCTGGGAACAAACGGCCATAATTAGGAAAGTCATTAGTCTTTCTTTCTAATGCTGAATGATACTAAACATGACTCACATAACTAATCATTTGTGAAGATCCTGGCTTCAGCGCAGCATCTTGAACATAAAAGTCACTATAATAAGGAACATTAACTGAAGAATGTCTTCATCTTAAATCTTATAGAAACATACACACTATCAACACTGTTTGATGAACTACTCTTCACTGCACTCTTGGTTTCGCTGCATGTTAAGGATGTTTTGATCTGTGTCAATGGGACACAGCAGATCCCATCTCATCTCCATTTTCCATCCTTTCAAGCTGTCTTGATCCGGTTTCCCTGGTGACCGTCTATTCTCTCTGTTCTGCTACTGTAGTACCGAAGTGCACAGGAAAATTAAAATTGATGAAAGCTGCTCTGAGAGCTGATGCGTTCCTCGAAATGCGAGTGAGCGGATGTTTATCCCAGGGGAGCTGCAGCGCATTAGGATTTATTGGCTCCAAAGGTTAAAGGTGGCAGGATCAGAGTCCTGGTTAAGTGGCAGACGATGCCTGCTTTATCTGGTGCCTCAGCGCCTGCAAGTCCACATGCAGGGCGGCAGCTTTATGGTGGGAGAGTTGGGCTTCTTGTCTGTTTGAAACTCGAGGGGTCACAGACTTAAAAAATACAGACACAACACAGACTCGACGCAGCCCAAGTAAATAAAAGGTTCATTAAGGCTGAAGGATATTTAATAAATAAAAAAAAAGTTGTAACTACAACATGGTGAAATATTCTTCAACTTGAATCCAATAAAACAGCTTTGGAGTTTTCAAAGTGGAAGGCAGGGCAGAAAACATGTTGCTGAGAGGATCAATAAAGAATGGCACAGCATCGTCTGAGCAAGTCTGCATCGTGAATGCCCAGAAGAATGGAGTCTGTCAGAAATAAAGGTGAACCAACAAACTATTACAAAACAGCAGACTCTCACTGAAAATCCACAGTCTGACTTATGCTCCCAGTTGTTTCTCAAAATGCTTCATTAGATTGAAAAGACCTTTTCTTCATCGTGCTGGAAGCGTGGAGCGTTTAAGTCATTCTCACTGATATGAGGCGGTGCAGACGTTGCCGTGGTTCCGCTCTCCACGGACCTCTGACGTCAGCAGGGCGTTTCCACCAGAGAAGCCGCACAATGAGCCTTTTATTACTCCACGTACTGAATAAAACGACATTAACACAACAGGAGAACACTCTGTTCAGGAGCTCGGAGGTCAATGCCAGCACACAAGGACGCGTCATTCTTCCACCACAGTAATGGCGTGAAACACTTCTTTCTGAAGCCATTTTGTTAATTTGCTGTTAATTTTTTTTCAGCCCACTGGGAAATGTGATCAGAATGAACACAGCATCACAGCTTGCACACAACAGAGGTCAAAAGGAGCTCCCAGCAGCTCACAGGGATTCTTTTATCTTTGTTCACAGTTTAAGCGATTGGATTAATTCCATGGAGTCTCTGATGTCGCAGGCTGTGAAGGAAGCGACGCCCGCTTTCCAAAACGGAGCAGTAAAAGTATGGGCGCTGTCAGCTGATCGGGTTCAGTTAACTCTGATTTTATAATCACCTTTTTAAATAAGACACCGATCGAGTTTAATCAGGGGCACCTTTTTAACGTGACAGCCCTCCTCCTCATCACAATGCTGCTGCTCATTAGACTGTTTACTGCCACCTGCTACGCGTGTCATTGCCGTGGCTGCTGCTTCTCTTACACCCTTCTGCTCGCCTGCGTTATTTATTACTATGCTGATTGATTTGTTGACTTAGTGTTTGTACATTATACATGGGGCTTTTTCAACAGTCTGAAAACAAAATAGAAATTTTCCAGAAAATGCAGTTTAGGTGCGGTCGTGGCCCCGGACCTGCGAGCGCGGAGGGTGCAGAGCGTTACTGATACCAAGGCTGTTGACCTGTTCCACAATGCCCGAGGTCTGGAGGTCTGCATGTGTTAGCGGCGTTCTCTCCGTGACCTGTGAGCGTCTCACACTGTAGCCTCTGACTCACATGTGCTGCAGGTCCAAGCTCATAGCTGGTGTGAACTTTACCTATAGAGCCTGATTAGTCCAGCATTATTATCTGCAGCCTAAAATATCTTTCAGGCCGCGTCTCTTGACCTTTTGTGCTTCTGTTAATTAGCAGCATTTGGTAACTTGTTCTTCTTTCTCTGCCAAAGTCTATTGACCATTTCTTTACTATTGTTTCCTGCAGTATTTACATCATTCAAAGGTTTCTTTATAGCCTCAATAAATAACCTGTTATTTTATATACAGCTTTAAATCAGCTGATTTGTTAGAGCTCAGGTTTCAGGTTGTTGGACGTTCTCTGCGTCTCTGACACCAGTTACCTTCCTGCTTGTGTTTCTAAACAGAGGTTATGAGAGACACTCACGGCCAGTTCGTCATGGACAAACCTTTAAATAGACGACATTAAATGAACAACAGGGTGTTGCATCTGCTTGAACAACTCTTAGACACCTATTAGAACAAGAAAGGTAAAATATAACAAATGAATGCTCTGAATAAGAAATTGTGATTGTGTTTGCAGCAGCTTTATGCATGTTTGCTTATGTAATATCCACTTACTGCAGACTGACAGTTACTAAATAAAGGAGCTGAAGGAATGATGGCTTTCTGTGCAGCACTTTAGCTTTGTGAAAGCCTGTCTGCTGCAGTACCTAGAGATGCTCCAGCATGAATGAATACTTCAACCCCTCACAGGAAAAGCCCGAGGTGCAGCCGAAGCCGGGGATCTCTCCAACAGTCTGCCTCTTGTGTTCTCATCCCAGCTGCTCTGCCACTGTGAGCAGGCCGTGAACTGTAAGATCAGAATTAAGAAGCTTTATAAGTGAAGACGCATGTGAGAAAACAGTGTGAGTGAGTGTGCTGTACTTGAGTGAAATAACAGCCTCTTCTAGCTCTCACCCTCTGCCCTGCACCGACTACCTGCTGCAGCTTCGTCAGATCTGCTGCTAAATCAAAGTATTTTCTCCTTAAATTGTGAATAATTCCACACAGTAGAATAACGCATATCTACTTCTACTGTAGTCTGTTCCTGCTGTTATTATAGTGACACACGCATGCAGAGCATCACCCGATGTGGATCACTCATGGCCCCTGCGATGCAGAGTGGGAGCTCTGGTCTGTTGTTGCCTCAGCGTTTGAGGAGTGATGCTTCATCCATTTAAAAAGCAGGGCTTGCTCATCATTGTAATGATGCAGGACTGTGTTTTTCTCACATTTAGCTCCTGCCTCGCTCTCGGCCGGTTACTAGAAGCGCGTGACCACTCACACGTCGGTTCAGATGCAGCCGTTAAAGCATTTAGCAGTAACAGCCTGCCTGAGACTGGGTTTAAGCTAAAAACACGCCTGGTAAAGAATTCACCAGCACAACATTTAGTGTGTCGCACTGAGCGTGGAGCCTGAAGATGCTGCATAAATGTTATTCCTCCGTAGTGGAAGTCCATCATTGCTTTTGACCTCAGTCCTGTCCGTGTCTGACTGGTCTTCCTGCGTTACAGGATCCACTGGGCCGGAACCGAGACTGCCACCCAGTGGTGCGGGTACATGAGCGGTGCCGTCCAGGCCGGGCAGCGAGCGGCTGTGGAGGTTCTGACCGAGCTCAGCCCCATGAGCCTGACCCGGGAGGAGCGGGCGGCGCCGGGGGGTAGCGGCGCCGCCGGACCCGCCCGGCGGACGCCCGGCGTGACCGCGGGCCGGGCCGTGGCCGTCGCAGCACTGATCGGCGCCGGCCTCTTCCTGGCGCGGCGTCACAGCCTTTTACACAAGATCAACATGTTCTTTGTGAAGACGGACGGGTTGTAACTTGTAACTGCACTGTCGCATGCTCTCTGTTGATTTAGACAGACTTGCTTTTTTATACAATATCAATCAATGCATTGACTTAAAAGCCAGATTAGATGCGAGCGGTGTTTGAACCCGTCTGCGGTGAGAAAATGAAGCTTTCATACTGAACGCCTCCCGTTTCCCAGACAGCCATAAAACCTGCTGCCTGAGAGGTTTGGAGCGGAGCCACAGCAGCGTCTGCGCCCACAAAATCACCAGCAGACATTTCACTGAGCGTGAGACGGATGAAGCAGAGGCACAAAGATAACGTCCCAGAGAAAAGCATTTAATCGCTACCACTTGATTGCACAGTGGATTGAAGGGACTTTTGTCAGCTCCCGTGTCTCCCACAGACTATCGCACATGCCCACTCATCATCGGACAGTGCTCGGTGGATCTACGAGCGCTTTGGCTCGTCGTTCGTCTTTGCACTGCATTAACTAAATCTCCCCCCCCGGTTTGATTTAAGCCCGTTAATGCTGAATCAAAGCCAGGAGTCTCTTGACATTCGATCACTGATTTGAGCATCATCATACTTCTGCAGCTTTCTGCTCTCTTCAGCGGTGCTGATGTCAATCTGTGGGACGGACGGCAGTCCTTCATTTGCTGAAACGTGGTTTCGTTGTGTGTTTACAATACTAACTTCATTTTCAATAAAGTAAAAACAGAAACGAAGGAGAAGTTCTCTGTGGAACAGCTCGCCGCCATTACTGTGACGACAACCCAGAATCCGAAGCAATTTTTACATGCCTTAAACTATTTTTTGTGAAAAGAAACAATTTGATGCAGTCTTTGATGCTGTACTTTACAAAGTCAGAATTATGTGATAACGAATCATGAGGGAAAATCGTTCGCTTGGTATTTTGATGCTCTCAAGATAAAACTGGAATGCAGTAATGAATTTCACAGCCCCGATGGTTGAGGGAACCCAAAATATGCAACATAGAATATAAAACAAGAGCTACAGCTCAAAATGAACTGCACAAGAAGGTTACCACATGGACAGTATGTTCCAGTGCATAAAGTAATGGCTCTGTAATTACAGTACTAAGATAATTACAGGCTCAAACACAGGCTGAGATGATCTTAGTCTGTGTAATAATTAGAAACATGCATGAATGGGTGATTGGCATAAATAAGATGATGCTGATAGGAAAAGATTAATAGGGTGGATACAAATTAAGTGAAACTGTACATAGTACATGACATATGAAAACAAACATACTGTTAAATGTTCCTGGTGCAATTATGTAAAAGATGGAGTGATAGAAGTGTTTGGTTCTGCTGTTAAAATCTAACTTCATGAGGGATGTTAATTTCCTGAAGAAACGAAGCAGATTTTTATTTTTGTGACCAGAAGTGAAAACAAAAAACAGAGAAGAGAGGAGAGGATGAAGAAGAAAAGACGAAAGGAGAGAACAAAGAAGAAAAAAGGTAGAAAATAAGAAGAACATGGA